>NW_028320390.1:0-15857 GCF_062004578.1 Staurois parvus | reverse complement strand
GGGCTGCTTCCGCTGGCTCCTTCCAGGCTATAAGAACGGTCCCAGCAGCCTCTTCTCTCTGCTATGCTCCATCGGTTGCAGGTCCTCCAATGTCAAGTCCAGTGCAGATCCCATAGCATTGGAGTTGAAGACATCGGAATAGTCCACCCCTGGAGCTTAGGGGAGGCAAGCAGAGGATCGGGTAATTAAAACTGCTATTTGCACCCTCTAGAACAGGGGTGGGCAAACTTTTTGACTTGAGGGCCGCAATGGGTTCATATATTGGACCCGGGGGCCGGACCAAGAGTAGATGAATGATGTGTATGTGTCATCCATAGTAAGTATAGTCCCCCATAGTAAGCATAGTAATTCATCCCCCATATAGTAATTCATCCCCCATATAGTAATTCATCCCCCATATAGTAATTCATCCCCCATATAGTAATTCATCCCCCATAGTAATTCATCCCCCATAGTAATTAATCCCCCATATAGTAATTCATCCCCCATAGTAATTCATCCCCCATATAGTAATTCATCCCCCATATAGTAATTCATCCCCCATAGTAATTCATCCCCCATATAGTAATTCATCCCCCATATAGTAATTCATCCCCCATATAGTAATTCATCCCCCATAGTAATTCATCCCCCATATAGTAATTCATCCCCCATAGTAATTCATCCCCCATATACTAATTCATCCCCCATAGTAATTCATCCCCCCTATAGTAATTCATCCCCCATATAGTAATTCATCCCCCATATAGTAATTCATCCCCCATATAGTAATTCATCCCCCTATAGTAATTCATTCCCCATATTAAGTCCCCAAGTCCCCCCTGTGTCAATTTACTTACCTTTGCTCCGCGCGTTCCTCTCGCCGTGTTCCCGCGCCGTTCCGGTCTTCAGGGCGGACTGTGAGAGGAGCCTAGCTCCACTCACGTTCGTCACGCTGCCCCGCCTACACACATCCTGACAGTATCACACTCCGCGGGCCGGATTAAAAGGTCCGCCGGGCCGTAGTTTGCCCATTGCTGGGCTAGGATCAGGGATTAAAATTTCGAGTCCAGACCTACTAGCCGGTCACAAAACTTATTCTCCACCAGTTGCCCCACCCAACCTTGCCCAGGTCCACCCCCCAACCCCACCCCAAACCACGCCCCCTTAAAGCTTATGAAATTAAATTTTTCTTTAGAATAGAGAGTCCAAAATATAAAACTGTACACAGTAATGTATATCCCAGCAACTCTGTACTCCATTATAGTGATATGACGTGTATACAGTAATGTATATCCCCCCTCCCCTGTACTCCATTATAGTGATATGACGTGTATACAGTAATGTATATCCCCCCTCCCCTGTACTCCATTATAGTGATATGACGTGTATACAGTAATGTATATCCCCCTCCCCTGTACTCCATTATAGTGATATGACATGTATACAGTAATGTATATCCCCCCTCCCCTGTACTCCATTATAGTGATATGACGTGTATACAGTAATGTATACCCCCCTCCCCTGTACTCCATTATAGTGATATGACATGTATACAGTAATGTATATCCCCCTCCCCTGTACTCCATTATAGTGATATGACGTGTATACAGTAATGTATATCCCCCTCCCCTGTACTCCATTATAGTGATATGACGTGTATACAGTAATGTATATCCCCCCCTCCCCTGTACTCCATTATAGTGATATGACATGTATACAGTAATGTATATCCCCCTCCCCTGTACTCCATTATAGTGATATGACATGTATACAGTAATGTATATCCCCCCTCCCCTGTACTCCATTATAGTGATATGACGTGTATACAGTAATGTATATCCCAGCTCCTCTGTACTCCATTATAGTGATATGACATGTATACAGTAATGTATATCCCCCCTACCCTGTACTCCATTATAGTGATATGACGTGTATACAGTAATGTATATCCCCCTCCCCTGTACTCCATTATAGTGATATGACGTGTATACAGTAATGTATATCCCCCCTCCCCTGTACTCCATTATAGTGATATGACGTGTATACAGTAATGTATATCCCCCTCCCCTGTACTCCATTATAGTGATATGACGTGTATACAGTAATGTATATCCCCCTCCCCTGTACTCCATTATAGTGATATGACGTGTATACAGTAATGTATATCCCCCTCCCCTGTACTCCATTATAGTGATATGACGTGTATACAGTAATGTATATCCCCCTCCCCTGTACTCCATTATAGTGATATGACATGTATACAGTAATGTATATCCCAGCTCCTCTGTACTCTATTATAGTGATATGACATGTATACAGTAATGTATATCCCAGCTCCTCTGTACTCTATTATAGTGATATGACATGTATACAGTAATGTATATCCCCCTCCCCTGTACTCCATTATAGTGATATGACATGTATACAGTAATGTATATCCCCCCTCCCCTGTACTCCATTATAGTGATATGACGTGTATACAGTAATGTATATCCCCCTCCCCTGTACTTCATTATAGTGATATGACATGTATACAGTAATGTATATCCCCCTCCCCTGTACCCCATTATAGTGATATGACATGTATACAGTAATGTATATCCCCCTCCCCTGTACTCCATTATAGTGATATGACGTGTATACAGTAATGTATATCCCCCCTCCCCTGTACTCCATTATAGTGATATGACGTGTATACAGTAATGTATATCCCCCCTCCCCTGTACTCCATTATAGTGATATGACGTGTATACAGTAATGTATATCCCCCTCCCCTGTACTCCATTATAGTGATATGACATGTATACAGTAATGTATATCCCCCCTCCCCTGTACTCCATTATAGTGATATGACGTGTATACAGTAATGTATATCCCCCTCCCCTGTACCCCATTATAGTGATATGACGTGTATACAGTAATGTATATCCCCCTCCCCTGTACTCCATTATAGTGATATGACATGTATACAGTAATGTATATCCCCCTCCCCTGTACCCCATTATAGTGATATGACGTGTATACAGTAATGTATATCCCCCTCCCCTGTACCCCATTATAGTGATATGACGTGTATACAGTAATGTATATCCCAGCTCCTCTGTACTCTATTATAGTGATATGACGTGTATACAGTAATGTATATCCCAGCTCCTCTGTACTCTATTATAGTGATATGACATGTATACAGTACTTACTCCTAGTCCCTCCGAGTCCCCCGCGGCGGTGGAGAGGGTGTCTCCTCTCAGCGGAGCCGAAGAAGCCGGAAACCGGAAGTTGTAAACTGGAACTCTGCTTCACAATGAGGCTTGGAGCGCAGCTGCAGTCACTCCATGCTTCATCTGTGCTCGCCACAGAGGAATTTCTCCTCGCATTTGGCGAGCGGCTTTTTCAAGCCCTGGGCTAGGTCACATCTATGTGTTCCAATTCTGGCATTTTTTAAAAAAAAATAAATAACGCACTGCATTTTTGCACATTTTCATGAAAAGTCGATTCGTACACACACACACACACAAACGCGTGCGTAAAACACGTCAGTTCTACGCATTTCTGACGCATCTGCAACATACAAAAAAAATATTCTTCGGTTCTGTGCTTAATGAAGAAATAGACAAACAAATTAAAGCATGCATACTGAAAAAAATGCATGTTATTGAATATAAAAAACTGTCCATGATTTAAATTACAGTGGATCTCCCCCCCTTTAAATTGACTTGCCTCCTCTCAATCCAGCCCCAAATCCACCTCCTGCCCCATCCCACCCACACACACTTTTTTTTCTTTTGTTTTTTTTTAGAATTGTCTCACCCCCCCAAACCTTCTCAAATGACGTCCGTGCCCCCAGTGCCTCTTGGGGTATGAGATGTTTATATCCCAATAGGCACTAGGAACCCTGCACATCACCCCCATTCACTAACAGAGGAGGAGGGCAGGCCTAGCGGCATGTCATCGGTCTTCCGATGATGTCACAGAGAAACATGGCGGCATGGGACACGGCAACTGCTGAGAAGAGGATCTCAGCAGCATGACACTGGATCCGCTGACTGGGTGAGTATCTGAAATGTGCAAACACCAGCATCATGTAAGCAGAGGGGGGGGAGAAACAAGAAACTCAAGTCAATGTCTTTGTAAAGTGACAAAGAAAATATGTTGATGGTTAACAGAGAAAAAGGAACTTTTTATTTATTTTTTAACAAATTTGAAAGATCCCCATGAAAGCTGGAAATCGCTGTGGTGGACACCACCACATTGCTGCTAGTTTCTGGGTCCTGTGTCAAATGGCTGCCCTGCTTCATTCTGAACACAGGAGGCTGCTTGCATGGCAAAGGAGACATTCAGACATTTTCTAAATTAATGCAAATTGTTCTTTTGATTGAAGGAGGTGAAGATTGTGACATTATTATTATTATACAGGATTTATGGCGCCAACAGTTTGCTCAGCACTTTACAATATAACGGGAGACAATACAGCAACAATACAGTTCAATACAAGAGGGATAGGAGGGCCCTGATCCTGGGAGCTTACATTCTAAGAGGGAGGGGCTGGTGGTACAAAAGGGAATAACTGTGGGGGATGGACTGGTTGGAAGAGTAGAAGATTCCATTATTAGCTGAGGGAAGGATAGGCTTCCCTGAGATCGCCTAAAAGTGAGCAGAGTAGGCGATAGTCTGATAGATTGGGGTAGAGAGTTCCAGAGGATGGGGGAGGCTCTGGAAAAGTCCTGGAGACGAGCATGGGAGGAGGAGACAAGGGAGCTAGAGAGCAGGAGGTCATGCGAGGAGCGGAGAGTATGGTTTGGGTGATATTTGGAGACAAGATTGGCAATGTAATTGGGGGCAGAGTTATAAATGGCTTTATATGTGATTGCTAATGTTTTGAATTTTATTCGTTGGGCAACGGGAAGGCAGTGGAGGGATTGGCAGAGAGGGGTAGAAGACACCGAGTGGAGGCCAGTGGAGGGATTGGCAGAGAGGGATGGAGGACACTGAGTGGAGGCCAGTGGAGGGATTGGCAGAGAGGGATGGAGGACACTGAGTGGAGGCCAGTGGAGGGATTGGCAGAGAGGGGTGGAGGACACTGAGTGGAGGCCAGTGGAGGGATTGGCAGAGAGGGATGGAGGACATTGAGTGGAGGCCAGTGGAGGGATTGGCAGAGAGGGGTGGAGGACACTGAGTGGAGGCAAGTGGAGGGATTGGCAGAGAGGGGTGGAGGACACTGAGTGGAGGCCAGTGGAGGGATTGGCAGAGAGGGATGGAGGACACTGAGTGGAGGCCAGTGGAGGGATGGGCAGAGAGGGGTGGAGGACACTGAGTGGAGGCAAGTGGAGGGATTGGCAGAGAGGGGTGGAGGACACTGAGTGGAGGCCAGTGGAGGGATTGGCAGAGAGGGGTGGAGGACACTGAGTGGAGGCCAGTGGAGGGATGGGCAGAGAGGGGTGGAGGACACTGAGTGGAGGCCAGTGGAGGGATGGGCAGAGAGGGGTGGAGGACACTGAGTGGAGGCCAGTGGAGGGATTGGCAGAGAAGGGTGGAGGACACTGAGTGGAGGTCAGTGGAGGGATTGGCAGAGAGGGGTGGAGGACACTGAGTGAAGACCAGTGGAGGGATTGACATCCCCCCTCTCCCTTCCTCGTCCAACCAGAGAAAACCTTGCATTCATTAAATGGCGCATGAACATTCAGTTAGCACCTTCTTGTGATCAGTAAGCAGCAGGGCAGACGCTCAGCATGGGACCCAGCAACTAGTGAAGATCAATGTAGCAATGGTGCCTACTACAGGGATTTCCATATTCCGTGGGGATCACCTAGGTAAGGCACATACACACTTACTATGTGTCCAAAGTGGATCAATGTAAGAATGAAACAAATTGCCATACCTAAACTTTAAAAGCTTTAAATCCCAATTGCCCCTCACCCTCTTCCGCATTCTGCTAGTATGTGTTTTTGATTGACACCGACTGTCATTCAATCTGGAAGAGGGCCGATGCTAGACCACGGAGTGGTGAGTCTGCAGGGGAGCATTGAAGCCAGAATTGCATTTATTATTTTTATAACAGCTGTGCAAAGGAGTAAAAAAAAAAATAAATGAATCAATAAAACTGCCATTGGGCTAGACGACTGCCATTCTAGAGTCGTAAATCCACCTGTATCAACTGGGAAGGAATGGGGGAGGCTCGTTAAAAAGACTCCACTGAGGAAAGCATACTGCCAAGGTTTAAGTTCCTTGGAGAATAACCTGTAATGCTCAGCAGGCAGAAGTTGTCATATGTATATGTTTTATGTACATTTATCCACACGTTGGAGGTTAAAGAACACTACTCAAGGCTATGGTCAATACTGAAAGAAATTCTTCTTTGCTATTGAACGTACCAGCTGTAAAGTCTCCAGTTAGGTCTATAAAAGCGTGAGAATGAGGGACGGACATCTGACGGGTCGTGTTCAGGTTTGCGGTCCCAGTCAAGCTTCTACAAGAAAAGATAAAATAAAAAGGTTACTTAAAATGCAACTACAATGTATCTGAACAACACAAACCAAAAGAGCTATTGAATTCATTTTTAATATTCAAACCAAATCCCCCCCATCCATCCTTGCCTCCATGCTTTATTTTGCTGAGAAATCACTTAGACCCCAACCCCCCCCCCCAGCATTTCTGGCTGTGGCCATCTTGAATAAGGGAAGATGACTCGTGTAGCAATTACTTCCTGGAATCCTGACCTTAGCTCAGGCATGCAGACAGGAGGGTGTGCTTGGCTGAGAAAACCCCTGCTGAAGACTTCTGGGATGTATGACATCATTTGCCTAGGCATGGAAACCAGGAAGTTAATAGAATATACTTTCCTATCTATTCACTAATGCTTGCAGCATAAGAATTCAAAATAATCAATGTTGATTGAGAGAGTGAAGTTCCACTTTAAAGTGACACTAAACACGCACTGTTTAATTTTCATTATCCCTTCTCTTTCTGTATATGGGAGATGGCATTGTAATTAGTTTATTAAAAAAAAAAGACAGACCATCTAAGTACCCCTTTTCTTATTCGATATACAGCTGTAACATGACCCAGCTCCTACCCAGCCTGTCTGCAGGGGGTCATAAGCAGGAGGAGCTTCTAGTCCAGAGGTACTGAATTAAATTCAAGGAGGTCCAGTCACTAAAATTTTCTTCTGGCCGAATAGGGTGTGCCCAACAACGTGCCCCCTTACGTGTCACCATCAGCGTGCAACTTTACATCAGGTATCCCCATCACATCGGGTGTGCCCATCAGAGTGCCCCTTTACATCAGGTATCCCCATCACATCGGGTGTGCCCATCACAGTGCCCCTTTACACCAGGTATCCCCATCACATCGGGTGTGCCCATCACAGTGCCCCTTTACACCAGGTATCCCCATCACATCGGGTGTGCCCATCAGAGTGCCCCTTTACATCAGGTATCCCTATCACATCGGGTGTGCCCATCAGAATGACCCTTTACACCAGGTATCCCCATCACATGGGGTGTGCCCATCAGAGTGCCCCTTTACATCAGGTATCCCCATCACATCGGGTGTGCCCATCAGAGTGCTCCTTTACATCAGGTATCCCCATCACATCGGGTGTGCCCATCACAGTGCCCCTTTACACCAGGTATCCCCATCACATCGGGTGTGCCCATCAGAGTGCCCCTTTACATCAGGTATCCCCATCACATCGGGTGTGCCCATCAGAGTGCCCCTTTACATCAGGTATCCCCATCACATCGGATGTGCCCATCAGAGTGCCCCTTTACATCAGGTATCCCCATCAGAGTGCCCCTTTACATCAGGTATCCCCATCACATCGGGTGTGCCCATCAGAGTGCCCCTTTACATCAGGTATCCCTATCACATCGGGTGTGCCCATCAGAATGACCCTTTACACCAGGTATCCCCATCACATGGGGTGTGCCCATCAGAGTGCCCCTTTACATCAGGTATCCCCATCACATCGGGTGTGCCCATCAGAGTGCTCCTTTACATCAGGTATTCCCATCACATCGGGTGTGCCCATCAGAGTGCTCCTTTACATCAGGTATTCCCATCACATCGGGTGTGCCCATCAGAGTGCCCCTTTATATCAGGTAGTCCCATCACATCGGGTGTGCCCATCACAGTGCCCCTTTACATCAGGTATCCCCATCACATCAGGTGTGCCCATCAGAGTGCTCCTTTACATCAGGTATCCCCATCACATCGGGTGTGCCCATCAGAGTGCCCCTTTACATCAGGTATCCCCATCACATTGGGTGTGCCCATCAGAGTGCCCCTTTACATCAGGTATCCCCATCACAGTGCCCCTTTACATCAGGTATCCCCATTACATCGGGTGTGCCCATCAGAGTGCTCCTTTACACCAGGTATCCCCATCACATCGGGTGTGCCCATCAGAGTGCTCCTTTACACCAGGTAACCCCATCACATCGGGTGTGCCCATCAGAGTGCTCCTTTACATCAGGTATCCCCATCACATTGCCACCTTACATCAGGTATTACCATCAGAGTGCCCCCTTACACTCAAAGCACCCTTTTCTATCATATTTCCCCATCAACGTTCCCTTTTACATCATATTCCC
The DNA here is from genome assembly GCF_062004578.1 of Staurois parvus. Lineage (NCBI taxonomy): Eukaryota > Metazoa > Chordata > Amphibia > Anura > Ranidae > Staurois > Staurois parvus. The sequence continues at coordinate 7,287 of NW_028320390.1, read as the reverse complement.
CATCAGAGTGCGCCTTTCCATCACATGTACCCATGAGAGTGCCCCTTTCCACAGTATGTGCCCATTTGTGCCCCCTTAACATAAAATGTGCTCATCAGCGTGCTCCATAAGGGGCATGCTGATGGGCACATTTATATTAAGGGGCACTCTGATGGATATATCTTATGTTAAGGGGCACTCTGATGGGCACAGTCGATGTTGTGCTCATCAGAGTGAACCTCAACATAAAATGGGCCAGTCAGAGTGCCCCTTAACATAAAATAAGGGGCATGCTTATGGGCACATTTTATATTAAGGGGCACTCTGATGGGCACGTTATATTAAGGGGCACTCTGATGGGCACGTTATGTTAAGGGGCACTCTGATGGATACATGTTATATTAAGGGGCACTCTGATGGGTACATGTTATATTAAGGGGCACTCTGATGGGAACGTTATGTTAAGGGGCACTCTGATGGGCACGTTATGTTAAGGGGCACTCTGATGGATACATGTTATATTAAGGGGCACTCTGATGGGTACATGCTATATTAAGGGGCACTCTGATGGGAACGTTATGTTAAGGGGCACTCTGATGGATACATGTTATGTTAAGGGGCACTCTGATGGGTACATGCTATATTAAGGGGCACTCTGATGGGAACGTTATGTTAAGGGGCACTCTGATGGGCACATTCTATGTTGTGCCCATCAGAGTGCCCCTTAACATTCAATGTGTCCATCAGAGTGCCTCTGTAAGACTACACCCAACCTTGAGGGCAGACAGGAGCTGTGCCGGGATCCTTGCTGGACACTTGTGTACAGGCAGGGAGCTGGAGTTTAAGAGACAGTGAGCTGAAAGGGGTGGGGCGTACATGTGATGTCATGTTGCCGTGTCGACCGCCCGATTGTCATTGCGGGCTGGCGGTCCAGGCGGCAGCACTGCTGGAGCCGTTCGCGGTCTGCCATTTAGTGACCATTGTTCTAGTCCTCTAAGTGTAGGATTTTTTTTTGTTTATGATTTTGAACATGTGACCAGCAACAGAGTAAATATAATTAATATCAATAAACAGTTGTAGCCTCCCTAGTGGTCTGATTATGTCAGTATTTCTGTGCTCAAAGCGGTACTTTTTTTTTTGCATGGAAATATGTTGTTTTTTTTATTGTAGGCCTGTCATTTTTAGGAATAACTCACTGAAATCTGTCCGAACAAGAGTCTAGTAAACATCCCGGGGATGATAAAATTTGAAATACAAAATCATAAATTATAATTTAATAAATAATCATAAAAAATAATAATATAATAATAATAATAAATGTAATTCAATAATATAATCAAACCAAAAACACTGAAATGTGAAATAGAGCGCCAAGTTCGCACATCGCTGAGCTCAGTCGCAGAATCGTTTTCAGTGTCTGATGATGAATTTCCCCCCCGAATCATTATCACTCAATTCTGCAAGTGGTTCTGATTTACTATCGCTGTTCTCTAGCCGGTCTAAAACCGCGTCTGACCTAAAGGGATGCTTTTTGGACGCCATGGACGTTTCTCAGTTTCCAGGCAGAAAGAACGGTAAAAATGCAGGCAGGGCGCCGGACAAAGCACTCGGGACAAAATGTATGTGAAATGGTTTGATACAGGAATGTTATACGATGTGATTTTAGTGAGTTTAGTGAATGTCACTTTTTCACATCTTTGAATTTCCCGACATTCTGTCCCCCGTACGTCCCAACGTTGCAGGGAACGGAACCCAGAAGACAGATGCCGACATCGGCCGGAGGACATTGCCGGGGACACTGCAGGAGGGACATCGCGGGAGCGCAGGACAAGGTAAGTGAAGAAGAGATCCCGAAGAAACTCTGCAGTGTATTCCCGAGTGTAGCTCGGGGGGGGGGGGGGGTCACCGCTTGTGGTGCTGAAACTTTACCCCGAGCTACACTCGGGAATACCGCCAGGGGGGTTAAATCATCATACACATATGTAATAGCTGGGCCTGTGGCTCCTAACCCATCCCCAACCTAACTTTCTTGTGATGTCACCGTAGCAAGCTAACCACATATGTTGTGACCAGGGGCGGACTGACAACTCATGGGGCCCCCGGGCAATAGGGAATCATGGGGCCCCTGGGTCCTTGCCCAAACAAAAAAGTTTATGAAAAAGGTATCAGGGGCATCTCATGGGGCCCCCTACTGACCATGGGCCCTCGGGCAGTGCCCGAGTTTCCAAATGGTCAGTCTGCCCCTGGTTGTGACATACTGCACTTTTTTTCTTCCTTCATCTTTCTGTTTTTTTTTTTCAGCCTGACTAAGTAGCACATTTGTATTTTAGTGCATGGTACATATGAGCCACCAGTGTGTTGTGCTGCACCGGGAAAATTGTGGAAAATGAATGAACTGTATCACTGCAACACAGGAAACAGCATGTCAACACGCATGGTAATTGCAATGCACAACGAACGTCTAAATGGGCCTTTAATGTAATGTTCAGGCAACATTTTTATTCTTCTGTTGTGCAGAGACAGCGCATGAAAATACATACCAATTAAGCAATAAAAAAAAAAAAAAAAAAAAAGGGAATTGTCAGAGAGAATTGGGAAATGTGTATCCAGCTGGAAAGGCTCAGGCTGCATAACAGGAAAGACGCAATCCTCATATTTGTACATCAAGCGAGCACAGAGGTAAACCTACATTTCCATCCAGGGTATACATTTCCTGCGGTAGGCACGAGCGAGCAAAAGGAAGAAGCCAGTGCGCCTTTAACCGTATCGCTGGAAAATAAAATTGCAACTGCGGAAAATTCCCCCTCTCGCTACAGTCTCCCGTCTCCTTCATCCAACATAATGAGCCGATAATGAAAAGCTTCTAATATTCACTTATAGAAACCCTAGAAGGAGAATACGCTCAAGGCAAATACATTTTCTCCGAGATGCTGCATGAACGGGTTTGATTTATGCTCACAGTACGTACGACTTCAAAAAACGCTTCATGCAGTAAATATCCCATCAATTCTGGGAAGGCGGCGAGGCTCGAGCATAACGAGGACAGAGCTGTGAGAAAAACAAGTTAGGAGATGGAACAAGAGGGAGCTGTCACAGGGAGTTAAATGTATCGGCGTACAAGAACCGATCTGATCTTCATTAGAATAGATTACCCAGACTGCAACTGCGGCGGGAAAACATGACAGTGATGAGAGACGGCTGATGACGGCTGTCCTGGGTACCGGCTGGAAATGTACAAGTTTTCAAAGTGCACCCATGAAGAGGGAACACAATGCAGTAAGGCGGGGGGGGGGGGGGGGTATCAGGTGTTGTACCTGGTTCAACCAACAAATGTTTTTCTTTGAACTTTCCCAATTTGTGTGCATTTATGTGGTTAGCTTGCTACGGTGACATCACAAGGAACTTAGGTTGGAGATGGGTTAGGGGCCACAGGCCCAGCTATTAACTGAAGGAATCTACTGAGCGAACGCTGGAACAAAGGAGTCAAGTCTAGGGGTCAGCTCACAATTTTAACAGACAGAGATTGACATGAAAAAGAGATTATGAGTTTAAGTGGAGAGAAAATAAAGATACAGGGAAGAGAGAAGCTGGGTCATCACCTGGAAATGTGACCAGAAGAAATCGTTCATCTGGGATTCTGAATACAACTCCTCCAAGTCTAACTTGGAGAGAGAGAGGGGAAAAGGAGAGGGGGGAGATAAAGAGGAAAAAGAGAAAGAGAGAGAGGGAGGGAGGGGGGGAGAGAGAGAGGGAGGCGAGGGAGGGAGGGAGAGGGGGAAAGAGAGAGAGGGAGGGAGGGGGAGAGAGGGGGGAGGGGGCAGAGAGGGGGGCGAGGGGGAAAGAGAGAGAGGGGGAGACGGAGGGAAAGAGAGAGGGAAGGAGGGGGAGAGAGGGGGGAGGGGAGAGAGAGGGAGGGGCGAGAGAGAGGAAGGGGAGAGAGAGAGGAAGGGGAGAGAGAGTGAGGGAGGGGAGAGAGAGTGAGGGAGGGGGAGAGAGAGGGAGGGGGAGAGAGAGTGAGGGGGAGAGAGAGTGAGGGGGAGAGAGAGTGAGGGAGAGGGAGGGAGGGTGAGGGAGAGGGAGGGAGGGTGAGGGAGAGGGAGGGAGGGAGAGCGAGATGGAGGGAGGGAGAGCGAGATGGAGGGAGGGAGAGCGAGATGGAGGGAGGGAGAGCGAGATGGAGGGAGGGAGGGAGGAAAAGATGGAGGGAGGGAGAGAGAGAGATGGGGGGAGGGAGAGAGATGGGGGGAGGGAGAGAGAGGGGGGGAGGGAGAGAGGGGGAGGGAGAGAGAAGAGGGGGAGGGAGGAAGAGGGGGACGGGGAGAGAGAGAGGGAGGGAGAGAGGGAGGGAGAGAGGGAGGGAGGGAGAGAGGGAGAGAGGGAGGGAGGGAGAGAGGAGGGAGGGAGAGAGGGAGGGAGGGAGGGGGAGAGGGAGGGAGGGAGGGGGAGAGGGAGGGAGGGGGAGAGGGAGGGGGAGAGGGAGGGAGGGGGAGAGGGAGGGAGGGAGGGGGAGAGGGAGGGAGAGAGGGAGGGAGGGAGAGGGGGGCAGGAGGGAGAGAGAGGAATGGAGGGAGGGAGAGAGGGAGGGAGAGAGGGAGGGAGGGAGAGAGGGAGGGAGGGAGGGAGGGAAGGAGGGAGAGAGGGAGAGGGAGGGAGAGAGAGAGGGAGGGAGGGAGAGAGGGAGGGAGGGAGGGAGAGAGGGAGGGAGGGAGGGAGAGGGGGGCAGGAGGGAGAGAGAGGAATGGAGGGAGGGAGAGAGGGAGGGAGAGAGGGAGGGAGGGAAGGAGGGAGAGGGAGGGAGAGAGTGAGAGCAAGAGAGAGAGAGAAAGATCAAGAGAGAGTGGGGAGAGAGGAAGAGAAAGGGGGGGAGGGGGGGGGGTAGAGGAGAGGAAAAAAACTGACTATTGATATTTATGCGAAAAAATGTGGACTGTTAATTCAGGAAGTGCTGAATTTAAAAACAAAAACAAAAAACACACACATATATGTATATATAAATATTTATTATTGGCTTTTTACATATTCAAGGAAAGTTAAGATTGGCTTATGACTTCAGCTGCCTATATCTTTGATTGGTTTGAAGTTTGATTTTCAATTAAGATAACTCCTCTGCTGATTTAGTTTGTGCATTATATACTGAGCTTTGTGATACATTTACTTTGAAGAAAACCTGTAACCTCCACTTATATAATTTTTTTTTCTTCAAGGTTTTAGCAGGTTCATTTTAAAGGTGATAAGTCCAATATTCACAAAAACCTTTATCACTGGAAGAGCCAAATACATTTTCTGCCTTTCTGATCTTCGAACATGTTATTATTTGTTTAACTAGTTATGTATTATTATTATACAGGATTTATATTATTATTATTATACAGGATTTATGGCGCCAACAGTTTGCTCAGCGCTTTACAATATACTAGGAGACAATACAGCAACAATACAGTTCAATACAAGAGGGATAGGAGGGCCCTGATCCTGGGAGCTTACAATCTAAGAGGGATAGGAGGGCCCTGATCCTCGGAGCTTACAATCTAAGAGGGATAGGAGGGCCCTGATCCTGGGAGCTTACAATATAAGAGCACAGAGATACTTTACAAGAGAAAAACGGGCCAAGCCATACGACTTGTTGAGGAAACGTCTGCAGTAATGACATTGCACATGGTCATTATTAATTCAGCTCATGTGATAAATTTCTCAGCTTCATCCTGGAATGTTTTGGTGTTTTTGGCTTTAAAGTCCCCGAGACACAGTGTATGTGAAGACAGCGAGATTCCATCTGAGGGAGATCTGATTGACTTCTCAGATTTTAATCGAGTGCTCTCACCGTGGCAGTAACGAGAAGAACAACAGCCCAGGGGAAATAAAGAAGACACTACATATTGAAAGAGGCTTCTTGTGTACGTGCGAGGGCCCCGTAGATGCGGTATGCATTATGTACGAGCTGTCAGAGGGCCGCTTGCACCTACAGCGAGAGGTATGCATGCTGCTCCCACTGAAGTGCTGCTGCATATAAATAGATTAGCTTCAATTCATTAAAGGTGACAAGTGACTTGTGATTCCTCTTTTACCAAAACAACAGCCTGCCAGACGCTGCTGAACAGAAATGCTATTTTTGTTTTTTATGTGTATAGGGCAGAACATTAGGCAACTGGCAAGTTTTTATGTTTCTGACTGCAGCGCCAAGCCACTGGTTTTCAGAGTAATCATCGTTTTTGGAAACGTATTCATGGGATTAGCCATTTAAAATGAAATTCTAAGCATAAGAACAAACCTCTTTGGCCAGAGTTTCTGATAATATTTACAATTTATGGCCAAAGGTTGTGGGCATCTGACCATCACGTAGATGGCTCCATAAAGATATAAGTGGAGGAACATGGGTGGCCTGACCTCAACCCTACTGAACGTTTTTGGGAAGAACTGGAATAAGTGAGCCAATAGCTCCATAAAGGCATGGTTTAACCAGTTTGGTGTGAAGGAACTTGAGTGGACTACACAGAGCCCTGTGACCTGAACCCCAATGAACACCCAACAGCTCCATGAAGAGCTATATGAGCTTGTTGAACATCTCATTCTAAAAAACAATTACCTTTAATATATTCCTCTTTGACGCCATAACAGACTTAATTTAATTCTTCTGGGAGAGCTTTCCAAGACTTTGGAGTGTGTCTGCGGGAATTTTTGGCCATTTAACCTAAAAACCATTTCTGAGGTTTGGTACTGATGTTTGGATGAGAAGATCTGACTCAGAATTCCAGTTCATCGTAAAAGTGTTCAGGAGGGTTGAGGTCAGGACTCGAGTTCCTCCATAAAGACATGGTTTTATGAGTTTGGTGTGGAGGAACTCAAGTGGCCTACAGAGAGCCCTGACCTCAAAACTAGCAAATACCTTTAGGGTGAATTGGAACGAGTCAGTTCTTCTCAACCAACAGCTCCATAAAGACATGGTTTGATGAGTTTGTTGTGGAGTTGTTGGTTGAGAAGACCCGACTCATTCCAATTCACCCTACAGGTATTTAGTAGTTTTGAGGTCAGGGCTCTTTGTAGGCCACTTGAGTTCCTTCACTCCAAACTCATAAAACCATGTCTTTATGGAGGTGTTGGTTGAGAAGACCTGACTCATTCCAATTCACCCTAAAGGTATTTAGTAGTTTTGAGATCAGGGCTCTCTGTAGGCCACTCGAGTTCCTCCACACCAAACTCATAAAACCATGTCTTTATGGAGGTGTTGGTTGAGAAGACCCGACTCATTCCAATTCACCCTAAAAGGTATTGCAGCAATTTTACCTCCCCCACAACCAGTCACACTTGGGC
>NW_028320389.1:20000-28774 GCF_062004578.1 Staurois parvus | reverse complement strand
ATCATTAGTGTTGTGCTGTTGGCTTTGCAAAGTGGTGTTGGCCCTGGAACTACGAAAATGCCCTCAAGTGGGAGATCCATCAGCCACAGCTCAAGGAATCCAAAGCAACCCATGGAGAAGACTCTCTCAACCTTTTTCCCCCAGAATACTTAAAATAATGTTTAGGTCCTGGGGAACCCCTACTAAAACCAGTTCATTGGGGGTCAATGGAAAAATGTTTGTTATATAGGTGGTCAGTAGGAAGAATTCAACCCTTCAGTGGTGGTAAGAATGCCACCCTTATGAATGCTTAAGATGATAATTACAGTCAGGCTGCTGGCTTTCCCCAGTGGCACTGGTTCTGGAACAACGCGGGTGCCATCAGATGGGGGGGGGGTCAATCAACCACAGCTCAAGGAGCCCCTGGCAACCTCTGGAGAATCCCTACAGTTCCACAGCAGAACCCTGATTGAGAATGGCTGCTTTAGTGTGTTTCTCGATGGATAAATGGAAGGGGGGTTGGCTTTTGGCTTCTTTATTGTTGTGTCAGTCCATAAGCCCTACGCAGTGGTCACTAAATGGTGGTCTGGAACCGAAATGAGGGACAGTCCTGTACGGACCACAGCCACACTACCAGCACGTGCCCTCCCTTGGGCCATAGGGAACACCGGGCATTTACTGGTGGGCCGGGGCCACCGGGCTTAAGATGACCGGGCCGCACATCTATCTATTATCTATCTATCTATCTATTATCTATCTATCTATCTATCTATTATCTATCTATCTATCTATTATCTATCTATCTATCTATTATCTATCTATCTATCTATCTATCTATTATCTATCTATCTATCTATGATCTATCTATCTATCTATCTATCTATCTATCTATCTATCTATCTATCTATCTATTATCTATCTATCTATCTATCTATCTATCTATCTATCTATGATCTATCTATCTATCTATCTATCTATCTATCTATCTATCTATGATCTATCTATCTATCTATTATCTATCTATCTATTATCTATCTATCTATCTATCTATTATCTATCTATCTATCTATCTATCTATCTATCTATCTATCTATCTATCTATCTATTATCTATCTATCTATCTATCTATCTATCTATCTATCTATTATCTATCTATCTATCTATCTATCTATCTATCTATCTATCTATTATCTATCTATCTATTATCTATCTATCTATCTATCTATTATCTATCTATTATCTATCTATCTATCTATCTATTATCTATTATCTATCTATCTATCTATCTATTATCTATCTATCTATTATCTATCTATCTATCTATCTATCTATCTATCTATCTATCTATCTATCTATTATCTATCTATCTATTATCTATCTATCTATCTATTATCTATCTATCTATCTATCTATCTATCTATTATCTATCTATCTATCTATTTATCTATCTATTTATCTATCTATCTATCTATTATCTATCTATCTATCTATCTATCTATTATCTATCTATCTATTATCTATCTATCTATTATCTATCTATCTATCTATCTATCTATCTATCTATCTATCTATCTATCTATCTACCTATTTCTCAACTGTATATCTATCTATCCATCTAGCAAAATGTTTCATGACTATTGCTGTGTCAGGAGATCTCTGGATGCTCGGGGGGGGGGGGGGGGTTGTATCCCCACCATCCTTTCTATAGATTGGGTGATCTGGGGGGTGGCAGAGTCCTAAGTCTCCTCCATAGCGGTGGAAGGAGACAGATGGCCGGTCTGATATGGTGGCTGTGGAATTTCTGATGGCGGAAGGTGACAATGCATCATCTGATGTGCCCGGCTGTACTCCTATCTTCTCCTTCTGTATAATTCACAGACCTAGATTGAGGTTTGCAATATTCAGAGGCATCAGAGGGAGTCTATGGTGTCTGCAATTCTTTTTCTGAGTATAAACTGCACAGAAATGTCACCTTATCAGTATGTATTCGTATTTACAGCTCCTCATTTCTGTGCTGAGTTTGCAGGTCTATATGGGGCAGACGGATGTCCTAATTCCATATGAACGCTGCGCTTCCTGCTCAGAAGAACCTTCACTGGTCAGCTGAGACTTAGAATCAGTCATTAACTAAACACAATTCCTTCTGGGTGACTTATCCTGCAACTCACTTTATCTCAGCAGTCATTCAAGAAGTTGTGCGCTACAACTAGCCAACAGAGGGAAAACCTACAATGGTAATAATATTATATGTAATAATAATGTATGCAATGACGGCACAGTGAGTATATAGCACAGTGAGTATATAGCACAGTGAGAATATAGCACAGTGAGAATATAGCACAGTGAGTATATAGCACAGTGAGTATATAGCACAGTGAGAATATAGCACAGTGAGTATATAGCACAGTGAGTATATAGCACAGTGAGTATATAGCACAGTGAGTATATAGCACAGTGAGTATATAGCACAGGTAGAACCTTCTGATTCTATTGTGAATTGCTGGACAGGGCCAGTTTGGGGTTATTTGCTGGCTGGAACTTGTGGTGGGAAAATTGTGTTTGTTAGAGATGTGCATTGCCCTTCCATGTGCCCTTTACTGCAAAAGCTGGTTATAGTTTGGGGTGGTTGCCACTTTTTTTATACAGTCAGTGTAGAGGCCTGCCCCCCCCCTCCAACCCCCCCCCCCCCCCATTTATATTCATTGGCCCATCAACCATTATACTTTACCTTTAAATAAAACCCGTCATTAGAACAAAAAAAATGTAAGCCATGCTAGCAATCTCTGGCCTCAATGTTCCCTTAAGATCTGACTTTGGAGCCCGCATGCCGATTAGAGGGCCACAGTGCAGTCAGAAATTCTAATCTGCATCTTAATTTTAATTAATTTATTGGGTATTTCTATAGCCCTTCTCTATATGTAGCCCTTTCTATAGCCCTTCTCTATATGTAGCCCTTTCTATAGCTCTTCTATATATGTAACCCTTTCTATAGCCCTTCTCTATATGTAGCCCTTTCTATAGGCCTTCTATATATGTAGCCCTTTCTATAGCCCTTCTCTATATGTAGCCCTTTCTATAGCCCTTCTATATATGTAGCCCTTTCTATAGCCCTTCTCTATATGTAGCCCTTTCTATAGCCCTTCTATATATGTAGCCCTTTCTATAGCTCTTCTATATATATGTAGCCCTTTCTATAGCCCTTCTCTATATGTAGCCCTTTCTATAGCTCTTCTATATATGTAGCCCTTTCTATAGCTCTTCTATATATGTAGCCCTTTCTATAGCCCTTCTCTATATGTAGCCCTTTCTATAGCCCTTCTGTATATGTAGCCCTTTCTATAGTCCTTCTCTATATGTAGCCCTTTCTATAGCCCTTCTATATATGTAGCCCTTTCTATAGCCCTTCTATATATGTAGCCCTTTCTATAGCCCTTCTCTATATGTAGCCCTTTCTATAGCCCTTCTCTATATGTAGCCCTTTCTATAGCTCTTCTATATATGTAGCCCTTTCTATAGCCCTTCTGTATATGTAGCCCTTTCTATAGCCCTTCTATATATGTAGCCCTTTCTATAGTCCTTCTCTATATGTAGCCCTTTCTATAGTCCTTCTCTATATGTAGCCCTTTCTATAGTCCTTCTCTATATGTAGCCCTTTCTATAGCCCTTCTCTATATGTAGCCCTTTCTATAGCCCTTCTATATATGTAGCCCTTTCTATAGCCCTTCTATATATGTAGCCCTTTCTATAGTCCTTCTCTATATGTAGCCCTTTCTATAGCCCTTCTCTATATGTAGCCCTTTCTATAGCTCTTCTATATATGTAGCCCTTTCTATAGCCCTTCTGTATATGTAGCCCTTTCTATAGCCCTTCTATATATGTAGCCCTTTCTATAGTCCTTCTATATATGTAGCCCTTTCTATAGCCCTTCTCTATATGTAGCCCTTTCTATAGCCCTTCTATATATGTAGCCCTTTCTATAGCCCTTCTATATATGTAGCCCTTTCTATAGCCCTTCTATATATGTAGCCCTTTCTATAGCCCTTTCTATAGCCCTTTCTATAGCCCTTCTATATATGTAGCCCTGGACACAGTCGACCACCTGCTCCTCCTCAGTAAACTCCACTCCATCGGCCTCCATGACTCTGCTCTCTCCTGGTTCTCCTCTTACCTTTCTCAGCACACTTTCAGTGTCACATACAACTCCTCCTCCTCCGCTTCCTCTTTCTGTTGGGGTACCCCAAGATCCTGTCCTTGGGCCCCGCCTTTTCTCTCTGTATACCTCCTCCCTGGGCCAACTGATAACCTCCCATGGCTTCCAATACCAGCTCTATGCTGATGACACCCAGATCTATCTCTCCACTCCCCAGCTCACCCCCTCAATCTCCTCACGTATCACAAATCTACTAAGCGACATATCAGCATGGATGTCACATCACTACCTTACCAATCTTTCAAAAACTGAGCTGTAATATTTCCTCCCACCGATCCCCCACTCATGACTTTACCAATAAGATCAACAGCACAACCATTGGTCCTTCCCCTCATGCTGGGGTGCTGGGCGTAATCCTAGACTCTGGCCTCTCCTTTGGGCCCCACATCCACTCACTGGCTAAATCCTGCCGCCTCAACCTCCGGAACATTTCCAAAATCCGCCCCTTCCTGACCAATGACACCACAAAACAACTTATCCACGCCTTGGTTATATCCCACCTCCATTACTGCAACTCCCTCCTCACTGGTCTACCATTACACAGGCCACGCCCCCTCCAGTCTATTATGAATGCTGCTGCTAGACTCATACACCTTACCAACCGATCAGCGACTGCTGCCCCTCTCTGCCAATCCCTTCACTGGCCTCCATTCAGTGTCCTCCACCCCTCTCTGCCAATCCCTCCACTGGCCTCCATTCAGTGTCCTCCACCCCTCTCTGCCAATCCCTCCACTGGCCTCCATTCAGTGTCCTCCACCCCTCTCTGCCAATCCCTCCACTGGCCTCCATTCAGTGTCCTCCACCCCTCTCTGCCAATCCCTCCACTGGCCTCCATTCAGTGTCCTCCACCTCTCTCTGCCAATCCCTCCACTGGCCTCCATTCAGTGTCCTCCACCCCTCTCTGCCAATCCCTCCACTGGCTTCCACTAACCCAACGTATAAAATTCAAAATACTAACCAAAGCTTACAAAGCCATCCACAACACTGCCTCTAGCTACATCACCGACCTCATCCACAGATACCGCCCAAATTGCCCACTCCGCTCCTCCCAGGATATCCTCCTCTCTAGCTCCCTCATCACCTTCTCCCACGCTCGCCTCCAGGACTTCTCCAGAGCCTCTCCCATCCTCTGGAACTCTCTACCACAGCATGGGTACAGAACCCAAAGGTCTAACGCGTTTTGGCTTACAAAGCCTTCCTCATAGCATACAAGACGCCCAGAAAGCTTGTCCTGAAAAATTGTATGTTAGTCCAAAGAAACCCCAAAAGTACCATGGATAGTACTCAATCGATTCTGCTGCAAGTGCATTAATATGGCTGCAATCACCTCTAAAGCAGATCAAAGTCAAAGGGGTTCGGAATATTAGAACAGCTTTGTAAAATTTTACCATAATTGAAGGGAATTGGTATTAATAAAAGTGACATTTCCAGTTGCTGCCCCCTCCCTCTGAAAATTTTAGTTGCCTGGCTGCCATGCTGGTCTTTTGGATTCAATAGTCTGACCTGGAATGAGGTGTCCATAGACAGGCTGGAAGGGGAACTGGTTCAACTGAGTGCAACCAAGATGGCTGCTTCGCCTCCTAAGCACGTTGGGTCCCCGGGAAGAAAAGGGCTATAGAAAGGGCTACATACAGTTGTGTTCAAAATAATATCAGTGTGTTAAAAAAAGTGAATAAAGCTGAAAATCCTTCTAATCCTTTTATTTCCATCCACACAAATGCATTGGGAACACGACACATTCTATTCCAAATCACAACATGAAGAAAAATACATCAAATTTGTGTTGTTCCTCTAAAAAAATGGAAGAAAAGTGAATATTAGACGGTTCAAAAAAATGGCCGTGTTTGTATTCTTCTTTACAAACTCCAACATTCACTATATAAACTGAGAAATGTTTGAAGATTTTGCTTTCCTTTGAATGACTTCATGAATATTTGGTTGTAGTCGCACTGTTTCTGAGAACTGCTGTACATCTGTGTTGCATGGAGTCCCCCAACTTCTGGCCCCTGTGATCAGGTATTCCAGCCCAGGATGATTGGACCACATTCCACAGTTCTTCTCCATTTCTTGGCTTTGCCTCAGAAACGGCATTTTTGATGTCACCCCACAAGTTTTCTATTGGATGAAGATCCGGGGATTGGGCTGGCCACTCCATAACGTCCATCTTGTTGGTCTGGAACCAAGATGTTGCCCGTTTACTGGTGTGTTTGGGGTCGTTGTCTTGTTGGAACACCCATTTCAAGGGCATTTCCTCTTCAGCATAAGGCAGCATGACCTCTTCAAGTATTCTGATGGATTCAAACTGATCCATGATCCCTGGTATGCGATAAATAGGCCCAACACCGTAGTATGAGAAACATCCCCATATCATGATGCTTGCACCACCATGCTTCACGGTCTTCACAGTGTACTGTGGCTTGAATTCAGTGTTTGGGGGTCATCTGACAAACTGTCTCCGCCCACTAGACCCAAAAACAACAATCTTACTTCCATCAGTCCACAAAATGTTGCCCCATTTCTCTTTAGGCCAGTCAATGTGCTCTTTGGCAGATTGTAACCTCTTCAGCACACGTCTTTTTCCCAACAGTGGGACTTTGCGGGGACTTCTTGCAGATAGCTTGGCTTCACATCGGCGTCTTCTAATTGTAACAGTCCTCACAGGGAACGTCACACCTTCTTTCATCTTCCTGGAGCTGATTGTTGGCTGAGTCCTCACAGGGAACGTCACACCTTCTTTCATCTTCCTGGAGCTGATTGTTGGCTGAGTCCGCCCCATTTTGGCTATTCTTCTATCCATTCCAATGGTAGTTTTTCGCTTTCTTCCACGTCTTTCAGGTTTTGGTCGCCATTTTAAAGCATTTGCCATCATTTTAGCTGAGCAGCCAATCATTTTCTGCACTTCTTTATATGTTTTCTCCTCCAATCCACTTTTTAATCAAGGTACGCTGTTCTTCTGAACAATGTCTGGAACGACCCATTTTCCTCAGAATTTCAGAGAGAAATGCACTGTAACCAGCATGTCCAACATTTGCTGCCTTCCTTCCTTAAATAAGGGCAATAATTGCCACCTGTTTATCAAAGAATGAATGACCTCACTAATAGAACTCCACACGGCTATTATTGTGAACACGCCCCTTTCAATGAGTGATTCAATGACACAGAATCAGCAGCATGCATGTCATGACTGTTGGGTCTGTTGGATTTCTATTATTCTACTACACCTGCTAGGAAATTATCTGCCATGTAGAAGTATCATTTCCACCAAAAACAGCGATTGATCCGGTTAGTGATGTCTGACTGCTAGTATTTTCAACACAACTGTATATAGAAGGGCTATAGACAGGGCTATTTTGGGTTCTGTACCCATGCTTCAGAGATGCCGGCTAGCTACAGTACCCTCCAAAAACGTAGATCCACAGTATAGGGATAGTTGCCTGGCTGCCATGCTGGTCTTTTGGATTCATTAGACTGACCTGGAACGAGGTGTCCATAGACATGCTGGAAGGGGAACTGGCTCAACTGAGTGCAACCAAGATGGCTGCTTCGCCTCCTAAGGAAAGTTCTAACGTGTTTCGTCTTACAAAGCCTTCCTCATAGCATACAAAACACCCAGAAAGCTTGTCCTGAAAAATTGTATGTTTGTGCAAATAAAAAAAAAAGTCTCACAAACAGTATTCAATTGTTTCCATCTGCTTTAGAAAAATCTATCCATGAATTGTTCATTTTCCGTTGAATAGACACAAAAGTTTTCATGAATTTATTGATCGCAGATTAAATGAGTTTATTTAACGTGTAAATTCCCATAAAACCCCATTGAGGTAGCACCATACACCTCTCAACTGTATCCTTTCAGTGCACATTATGTATGTACTCTGTATTTTATTCTGCTAAAACTGTTGTCACAAGAATCACTTCCACTCAATCACACACCCAGCCAGATCCAGAACAAATATTTAATTATTACGTTTTTTTATCTTGATCAACAAATCGTGTTCTCGGTGTTCAGAGAGTTCCTTCATACACCAATCTCACTCATTATGAATTTTTGTTGCAATTGTTAATTGCTTGACGGGGCTGTGAGGAGACCGGGTAGGAAGGGGTAGTTGGCAGTAAATATGCTGCTTTGCTGCACTGCGTACAGGGACAGGCACTCTGCCCGTCTCTGTACGCCAACTGAGGAAAGGCCTTAGTTTACCTCCAGGTGCCTTATCTATGAAATGGAGGTAGTTTTTTTTTTTTATTTGGTGCATTATTAGCCAGGGCTGGATCTAGCCTATCTGATCTGGGGGTGCAGTGCACAAAGGTCTGGGGGTGTAATGTCAACACTGCGTGGGAGTCACTGACAGTCTGTCAGACGGTGTCATGACCTGGGAGACACTATCATGTATTAGGTTGTCGTTAGATTCGGGTGATTAAAAAAAAAACAATGCCCCCTTATATCAGATGTCCTTATCAGAGTCCCCCTTTACTTCAGGATCCCCATCAGAATGCCTCCTTACTTCAGGGTCCCCATCAGAATGCCTCCTTACATCAGGGTCCCCATCAAAGTGCCCCCTTACATCAGGTGTCCCCTTCAGAGTGCCCC
>NW_028320389.1:0-15000 GCF_062004578.1 Staurois parvus | reverse complement strand
AAAGGTGAGGAGGGAAAGTGACAGTCTGATGGATTGGGGTAGTGAGTTCCAGAGAATGGGGGAAGCCCTGGAGAAGTCCTGGAGATGGGCATGGGAGGAGGAGACCAGGGAGCTGGAGAGTAGGAGGTCCTGTGAGGAGTGAAGAGTACGGGTTGGGTGGTATTTGGGTATCAGGTCGGTGATGTAGTTTGGGGCAGTGTTATGAACAGCTTTGTATGTCAATTTTAATATTTTGAATTTTCTGTGTTGGGCAACTGGAAGCCAGTGGAGGGTTTGGCAGAGGGGGGTGGAGGACACTGAGTGGAGGCCAGTGGAGGGATTGGCAGAGGGGGGTGGAGGACACTGAGTGGAGGCCAGTGGAGGGATTGGCAGAGAGAGGTGGTTGATACGGAGCGGTTGGTGAGGTGGATAAGTCTGGCTGCCGTATTCAGGATAGACTGAAGCGGGGATAGCCTGTGATGAGGTAGGCTGGTGAGGAGGGAGTTGCAGTAATCGAGTCGTGATATGATGAGGGAGTGAATGAGTTGCTTTGTAGTTTCTGGGGTTAGGAACGTATTTTGGAGATGTTACGGAGGTGGAGTCTTCATGAATTTGTCAGCGATTGGACTTGGGGCTGGAAAGACAGATTGGAGTCTAGAATGATAGCGCTCTGGCTTGCAGGGTGGGACTGATGGTGGCATTGTTGGTCATGATGGAGAGGGGGGGGGGGGGGGCACAGGCTGGGGGGAAAACTAGTAGCTCGGTTTTGGAAAGGTTTAATTTGAGGAAGTGGAGCGACATCCAGTCTGATATGTCGCTCAGTAGGTGTGTGATTTGGGCGGAGACTGAGGGGGTGAGGTGGGGGGTGGAGAGATAGATTTACGTGTCGTCGGCATAGAGGTGGTAGTTGAAGCCGTGGGAGTGTATGAGTTGGCCAAGAGAGGAGGTGTAGATGGAGAAGAGGAGGGACCCGAGGACAGAGCCTTGGGGGACCCCAACAGAGAGGGGGAGTGAGGGGGAGGTGGCAGCGTTATAGGTAACACTGAAGGAGCGTTGGGATAGATAGGATGAGAGCCAGGAGAGAGCAGAGTCTCTGAGGCCAAAAGAGTATAGTCTTTTGAGGAGGAGGGGGTGGTCGACCGTGTCGAAAGTTGCAGAGAGGTCGAGGAGTAATAGCACTGAGTAGTGGCCTTACATGCAGAGTATAAAGGACGGTGGATGGGATGGCGGGGTCACTATAGGGAATAAGGTGGTGGGGGGGGGGTCCCCATGTGGTGTCCCCGGCTGATTGGTTGGGTTTTGTATCATGATTTTCCTTCTAGAAGAGCGGCTCCTAGATGTCCCCATCCATCCATCCATCCATGTCTCAATCCTTCCATCCATCCATCTATCCATATCTCCATCCATCCATGTCTCCATCCATCCATGCCTCCATCCATCCATGGCTCCATCCATCTATCCATGTCTCCATCCATCCATGTCTCCATCCATCTATCCATGCCTCCATCCATGTCTCCATGGTTGCAGGATTTCAAAGTTGGATTGATGTGACTGCAGGGTACATTGGTCTTCGTAAAAAAAACCCAAAAAACTGTTGCCAGAAAAAGGCAAACAGAGGGCATCCTACTCTAAGAAAAAAATGCTAAAAATGTCATCCAGTGTTGCATGACCGCGCAATCGTCATTCAAAGTGCGACAGCGCTGAAAGCTGAAATACGGCTTGGGCAGGAAGGGAGTGACAGTGTCCAGTAGGCAGGAAGGGGGTGAGAGTGCCCGGTAGGCAGGAAGGGGGTGAGAGTGCCCGGTAGCCAGGAAGGGGGTGACAGTGTCCCGCTAGGCAGGAAGGGGGTGACAGTGCCCAGTAGGCAGGAAGTGGGGGACAGTGCCCGGTAGGCAGGAAGTGGATGACAGTGTCCGGCAGGAAGGGGGTGACAGTACCCGGTAGGCAGGAATGGGGGTGACAGTGTCCAGTAGGCAGGAAGGGGGTGACAGTGTCCAATAGGCAGGAAGGGGGTGACAGTGTCCGGTAGGCAGGAATGGGGCGACAGTGCCCGGTATTGAAGGAGTTAAAAGAAAGCCACCCATCGGTGCTAAAAAAACGGTACCGGGATGATGTCTGCAGCCGCGAGCTTCCTTCCAGTAGAACCACTCAAAGTCCAGTGACGTTCCAGGCAGGGGTGTATTTACCACAAGGCATTTGCCTAGGGCGGCATTTTTCAGGAGGTCAGTACCGCCCCCCAGGAAGAAGGGATAGAAGAGGGGACACATGTGGCTTGGGGACCAGGTGGGATCTGAGAGAGGCTGCGGGTTGCTTGACTCTCGTTCCTGGGGATGTTCTGAGCTGTGAAGGTGGGTGTCTTTCTCTCTCTTGCTGGGAGAGGAGCGGCCAGTGTATGGGGGCGATGGTAGCGGAAGGCTCTCTCTGGCGGGGGGGGGGGGGGGGCAGGGGTGTTGTTGGTCAATATCAGGCTCTCTCCGGGGGGGGGGGGGGAGTTTTGTGTTGCCTAGGGCAGCACAAAACCTAAACACACCATTGGTTCCAGGCACGTGATTGGTCGGCAAGGGGTTGTTGACATATCAGGTGGTATTTTAGGATCATTTTGGATATATTAACTTTATATCAATTTTATGAGAATAACAAACATTTGTGTTTTTTTCAGAAAATTGTCGTCTCCAGCTGTGCCTGTAAAGTTTGCGTATCGGAAAGTTTTTTTTTTTTTTTTTCTTTTAGATGTTTGATAGGAAACCGAAATCTCTGTTCTAAGTGCAGCGAAGACCTAAAAAACAGACCGGTTCCATCTCGCTGATGTACGGTGAAGTTTTAAATGGTTTTCTTGTTTTTTGTTGTTAATGGACTCTTCAGATACTTTATGACATTTGAGGTGTCACTTGCTGGGTGTCACTTGTTAGTTGCAGCAGTAAAAAGAAAAAAAAAAAGAGACCCGCTCACTGGATTTATTGAAAAGAACGAGCAATTTCACTTCCAACCGTCTTCAATAACTCAAATGCTACCAGGCGGATAACGCGATGGAGGTTTTCGGTGAATTTGTTCTCTGAGATAACAATCTGGACGAGATTCCGGTGTCCTGGGAACACATTATTTATGGGACGTTCCTTTGTTGATGTTCAATGCAATAAAATCCCCGGGACTGTAGAAGAAGGATTCCTCTCCACAGCCAACTTCAGCCGTTCTCTCTATAAGTCATCACCAGTCGCACGCCGCACTGTCCACCAATGACATTTATTTCCTTACGTCTGGGTAATTTTTCATTTGGCATTTTTCAGCGATCCTGTTGTTGGATGGTTCTTGCCAGAGGCAGGTCCACCAGTGTGTCTACCTGTTGATCTTAGTAAAAAGTATACCTTATGGTGTCACTCCAAGCTATGGATGGAAGGAAAAGGATCCCCCCACCGGCAAGTGAGAAGAGGGGAGCATGAGTCCGGGCAACCTCTGTGACTAAGCCCCCGGTGGGCAGGGTGAAACGCATCAAAGGGAGTGGCTGAATGGTGGCTGAGGCCATTTTTCAACACTGGACTCTTGGGGTTGAGGTTTTCGGTGAGTTTGTTCTCAGAGATAACAATCTGGACGAGATTCCGGTGTCCTGGGAACACATTATTTATGGGACGTTCCTTACATGAAGTTCAGTACAATAAAATCCCCGGTACTGTAGAAGAAGGATTCCTCTCCACAGCCAAGTTCAGCCGTTCTCTCTATAAGTCATCACCAGTCGCACGCCGTTGTCAGGGAGCGAGGAGCCAGACACACAAGGAGGTGCAATTAAAGGTAGGTTTATTAATATAAAAATAAGACAAGAGTCTATGCAAGTCCAACAGCAGAAATCGTAGCCAAAGCCGGGGTCAAGAGCCAGGAAGAATCGTTGCCAGAGCCGGGATCAGGAGCCAGGAAGAATGGTCGCCAGAGCCAGGATCAGGAGCCAGGAAGAATGGTCGCCAGAGCCAGGATCAGGAGCCAGGAAGAATGGTCTCCAGAGCCGGGATCAGGAGCCAGGAAGAATGGTCACCAGAGCCGGGATCAGAAGCCAGGAAGAATGGTCACCAGAGCCGGGATCAGAAGCCAGGAAGAATGGTCGCCAGAGCCAGGATCAGGAGCCAGGAAGAATGGTCTCCAGAGCCGGGATCAGGAGCCAGGAAGAATGGTCACCAGAGCCGGGATCAGAAGCCAGGAAGAATGGTCACCAGAGCCGGGATCAGAAGCCAGGAAGAATGGTCGCCAGAGCCGAGATCAGAAGCCAGGAAGAATGGTCGCCAGAGCCGGGATCAGAAGCCAGGAAGAATGGTCGCCAGAGCCGGGATCAGAAGTCAGGAAGAATGGTCGCCAGAGCCGGGGTCAGAAGCCAGGAAGAATGGTCGCCAGAGCCAGGATCAGGAGCCAGGAAGAATGGTCGCCAGAGCCGGGATCAGGAGCCAGGAAGAATGGTCACCAGAGCCGGGATCAGAAGCCAGGAAGAATGGTCGCCAGAGCTGGGGTCAGAAGCCAGGAAGAATGGTCGCCAGAGCCGGGGTCAGAAGCCAGGAAGAATGGTCACCAGAGCCGGGGTCAGAAGCCAGGAAGAATGGTCGCCAGAGCCGGGATCAGAAGCCAGGAAGAATGGTCGCCAGATCCGGGGTCAGAAGCCAGGAAGAATGGTCGCCAGAGTCGGGGTCAGAAGCCAGGAAGAATGGTCGCCAGAGCCGGGGTCGGAAGCCAGGAGGAGTCTTAGCCAAAGCCAAGTCGGTATCCAGGAAAGCAATGAGTAGCTAAACAGGAGCTTGCTGTTGTGCAACAGACAGGACACGAATGCAATGGACAGCCACAAACAGCAGACTTATATGTGATAAGCCGCCACCTCCTGGGGGAGGAGCCGCAGAGGGCTGAAAGCATAAAGGATCCCACAATGCTTTGCAGACACCTAAGATGGATGCCAGCACATGGAGCAGCACAAGGCCTGAGGAAAGGTAGGACCTTGACAGCCGTACTGTCCACCAATGAAATTTATTTCCTTACATCCGGGCAATTTTTCATTTGGCATTTTCTAGCGATCCTGCTGATGGCTGGTTCTTGCCAGAGGCAGGTCCACCAGTGTGACTACCTGTTGATCGTAATAAAAAGTATAACTTACGGTGCCACTCCAAGCTATGGATAGAAGGAAAAGGATCCCCCCACCGGCCAGTTAGATGAGGTGAGCATGAGTCTGGGCAACCTCTGTGACCGAGCCCCGGTAGGCCGGGTGAAACGCATCAAAGGGAGTGGACATAATGGTGGCTGAGGCCATTCTTCAACATTGGACTCTTGGGGTTGAGGTTTTCGGTGAGTTTGTTCTCAGAGATAACAATCCGGACGAGATTATTTATGGGACGTTCCTTAGATGAAGTTCAGTACAATAAAACCCCCGGGACTGTAGAAGAAGGTTCCATCTCCACAGCCAAGTTCAGCCGTTCTCTCTATAAGTCATCACCAGTCGCACGCCGTACTGTCCACCAATGACATTTATTTCCTTACATCCGGGCAATTTTTCATTTGGCATTTTCTAGAGATCCTGTTGATGGATGGTTCTTGCCAGAGGCAGGTCCACCAGTGTGACTACCTGCTGATCTTAGTAAAAAGTATGCCTTATGGTGTCCCTCCAAGCTATGGATGGAAGGAAAAGGATCCCCCCACCGGCAAGTGAGAAGAGGGGAGCATGAGTCCGGGCAACCTCTGTGACCAAGCCCCCGATGGGCAGGGAGAAACGCATCAAAGGGAGTGGCTGAATGGTGGCTGAGGCCATTCTTCAATATTGGACTCTTGGGGTTGAGGTTTTCGGTGAGTTTGTTCTCAGAGATAACAATCCGGACGAGATTCCGGTGTCCTGGGAACACATTATTTATGGAAGTTCCTTAGATGATGTTCAACGCAATAAAATCCCCGGGACTGTAGAAGAAGGTTTCCTCTCCACAGCCAAGTTCAGCCGTTCTCTCTATAAGTCATCACCAGTCTCACGCCGCACTGTCCACCAAGGACATTATTTATTCCCATACGTCCGGACAATCTTTCTAATGGAAAAGGAAGGTTATATACGAGTCAATATTCTAATATATTACCACATTCGGAGGAATACTCCATATAACGAGTTCTCCAAAAAGCCGTCTTCACCTGGATTCCGTACAAGTAAATTATTAACTCGCAGGGACCGTAATATTCAATTCAATTACAAAATTACAGAATGTACTGCAAAACCTTTTTTTTATTTAAATTTTAAAATCTAATAATTCTTGGCAAGTTCTGAAAGCAAAACCTCAATCCAGACCTGCAGGAAACTTAACTACCTGAGTACCAGCGAGTGATCCCCCTTCATGGCCATCGTCCATGTTTCAGCTGTTTGATCGTTTGACTGACAATTACTGCATTACACAACATTGTATCCAAACCAGTTCTATGTACCGTATTTGCCGGCGTATAAGACGACTTTTTACCCCTTAAAAATCTTCTCAAAAGTCGGGGGTCGTCTTATACGCCGGTATACGGCATACTGACACTTTTTAGGGGGGCGGCGCGTTGCCGCCGCCGCCCCCCCTTCCCCCAATGGAAGGGACACTAAGTACAGGAGTGGGCAGCGGCTGTTTCTTACCTGGTTCCGGTCCCACGACGATCCGGTCCAGGAAGCGCGGCTGCGCCTTCAGTTCGGCCACTGGATGTTCGTGCGGCTGCTCGGCTCCGCCTCCTCACCAGTGATTGGCCGCCAGAACTGTAGCTCAGGAAAGGCACACAGGCGGCCAATCACCGGCGAGGGGGTGGAGCCGAGCGGCCCCGCGAAAATCGAGTGCAGGACCAGCAGGTAAGTGGTCAGTGTAGAGGTGCTGCTGCAACCACATATGCTGGCTGCAGCAGCACCATACGAGAACAGGGTCAGCAAGTGTCAGTGGGAGGAATAGTGCCCCATCATTAGTATCAGTGGGGGGAATAGTGCCCCATCATTGGTGTCAGTGGGAGGAATAGTGCCCCATCATTGGTGTCAGTGGGAGGAATAGTGCCCCATCATTGGTGTCAGTGGGAGGAATAGTGCCCCATCATTGGTGTCAGTGGGAGGAATAGTGCCCCATCATTGGTATCAGTGGGAGGAATAGTGCCCCATCATTGGTGTCAGTGGGAGGAATAGTGCCCCATCATTGGTGTCAGTGGGAGGAATAGTGCCCCATCATTGGTGTCAGTGGGAGGAATAGTGCCCCATCATTGGTGTCAGTGGGAGGAATAGTGCCCCATCATTGGTATCAGTGGGAGGAATAGTGCCCCATCATTAGTATCAGTGGGAGAAATAGTGCCCCATCATTGGTGTCACTGATACCAATGATGGAGCACTATTCCTCCACTGACACCAACGATGGGGCACCTTTCCTCCCACTGACACCAACGATGGGGCACTATTCCTCCCCCCCACTGACACCAACGATGGGGCACTATTCCTCCCCCCCACTGACATCAACGATGGGGCACTATTCCCCCCCCCCACTGACACCAATGATGGGGCACTATTCCACCCCCCACTGACACCAATGATGGGACACCATTCCTCCCACTGACACCAATGATGGGGCACTATTCCTAGATCCTTTTTTGGTGGTATTTAATAACCGCTCTCCCCGGACCCCGCATTCACTATATCCGCTCTCCCCGGACCCCGCATTCACTATATCCGCTCTCCCCGGACCCCGCATTCACTATATCCGCTCTCCCCGGACCCCGCATTCACTATATCCGCTCTCCCCGGACCCCGCATTCACTATATCCGCTCTCCCCGGACCCCGCATTCACTATATCCGCTCTCCCCGGACCCCGCATTCACTATATCCGCTCTCCCCGGACCCCGCATTCACTATATCCGCTCTCCCCGGACCCCGCATTCACTGTATCCGCTCTCCCCGGACCCCGCATTCACTATATCCGCTCTCCCCGGACCTGGCATTCACTGTATCCGCTCTCCCCGGACCCCGCATTCACTATATCCGCTCTCCCCGGACCCCGCATTCACTATATCCGCTCTCCCCGGACCCGGCATTCACTATATCCGCTCTCCCCGGACCCCGCATTCACTATATCCGCTCTCCCCGGACCCGGCATTCACTATATCCGCTCTCCCCGGACCCCGCATTCACTATATCCAGTCTCCCAGGACACTGCATTCACTATATCCGCTCTCCCCGGACCCTGCATTCACTATATCCACTTTCCCCTGACCCCGCATTCACTTTATCCGCTCTCCCCGGACCCCGCATTCACTATATCCGCTCTCCCCGGACCCTGCATTCACTATATCTGCTCTCCCCGGACCCCGCATTCACTATATCCGCTCTCCCCGGACCCCGCATTCACTATATCCGCTCTCCCCGGACCCCGCATTCACTATATCCGCTCTCCCCGGACCCCGCATTCACTATATCCGCTCTCCCCGGACCCCGCATTCACTATATCCGCTCTCCCCGGACCCCGCATTCATTATATCTGCTCTCCCCGGACCCCGCATTCACTATATCCGCTCTCCCCGGACCCCGCATTCATTATATCCGCTCTCCCCGGACCCCGCATTCACTATATCCGCCCTCCCCGGTTTTCAGAGATATCTCCCGTAGTCTGTGGACTCTATAACTTTCCTACAGACTAAGTAATAAACACTGATTTG
Source organism: Staurois parvus (assembly GCF_062004578.1). Lineage (NCBI taxonomy): Eukaryota > Metazoa > Chordata > Amphibia > Anura > Ranidae > Staurois > Staurois parvus. The sequence goes on along the minus strand of NW_028320389.1, from coordinate 6,368 downwards.
GGTTATTTTCACCAGAGATATGGAGCCGAATACATTCAACTATCAAGTTCAAAACTCATCCTTGGAAGTATTAATTTACAGAAAGAGTAGTTGATGGAATAGGATCCCAGCAGAGGGGAGGAGCCAGAGAACAGTGAGTGCATATATACAGTCACGGCCAAAAATCTTGCCTCCCCCCCCATGAACTGGCCAGCAATGAGTCCAGATCTCAAAATTCCAGCTTTCTACTGTTTTCAGAAAAAGCAATGAGGCCTTTACAGAAAATAATCCAGTCCCTCCAGTCACACATGGTGGGGGGGGGGTCACAGTCCCTCCAGTCACACATGGTGGGGGGTCACAGTCCCTCCAGTCACACACGGTGGGGGGGGGGGGGTCACAGTCCCTCCAGTCACACATGGTGGGGGGGGGTCACAGTCCCTCCAGTCACACATGGTGGGGGGTCACAGTCCCTCCAGTCACACATGGTGGGGGGGGGGGTCACAGTCCCTCCAGTCACACACGGTGGGGGTGGGGGTCACAGTCCCTCCAGTCACACATGGTGGGGGGGGGGTCACAGTCCCTCCAGTCACACATGGTGGGGGGGTCACAGTCCCTCCAGTCACACATGGTGGGGGGGGTCACAGTCCCTCCAGTCACACATGGTGGGGGGGGTCACAGTCCCTCCAGTCACACATGGTGGGGGGTCACTGATGGTTTGGGGTTGCTTTGCTCCTTCAGGCACTGGATGTCTCGGCCGTGTACATGGCATTCTGAAATCTGAAGACGACCAAAGAATTCTGGGGTGCAATGTAGGTCCCGGTGTCAGAAAGTTGGGTCTCCATCAGAGGTCATGGGTCTTCCAGCAGGACAATGACCCAAAGCACACGTCACAAAGCCCCCAGAGATGGTGTCAGACAAAGTGCTGGAGAGGACTGAACTGGCCAGCAATGAGTCCAGATCTCCATCCCATAGAGCTCCTGTGGAGAGATCTCAGACCAGCAGTTGGGGAAAGGAACCTTCCAATCTGAGAGACCCGGAGCAGTTGGAGGAAGAAGAGCGATCCAAAATTCCAGCAGTGAGGTGGAAGAAACTCATTGATGGTGACAGGAAGCTGATGATTTCGGGTATTTTTTTTCCAAGGGGTGTGCTACCAAATATTACATGGAGGGTGCCAAAAATTTGGCCCATTTTGGGGGTTTTGGGCAGAATGGGTCAGATTTAGATTTTTTGTTTCTCCACTCTTTTGTGTCACCAATACAAACCTAAGAAACAAACACAAGAATGCCGAAACATTTGTAATGGCAGCAATTTCCTGGGTGAAGTCGTGTGTTATCGGACAGAAATGCCGGGGGGGGGGGGGGGGCAAGATTTTTGGCCGTGACTGTATTTACAAATAAATACATCATTAAAAAATCAGGCAGACTCAATGGACCAGTTGGTTCCCCCCACCTTCCCAAATCACTCTTCCCCCACATCATTGTTCCCCCCACCTTCCCAAATCACTCTTCCCCCCACCTTCCAAAATCACTCTTTCCCCACATCATTGTTCCCCCCACCTTCCCAAATCACTCTTCCCCCTACCTTCCCAAATCACTCTTCCCCCACATCATTGTTCCCCCCCACCTTCCAAAATCACTCTTCCCCCACATCACTCTTTCTCCACCTTCCCAAATCAGTCTTCCCCCACCTTCCCAAATCACTCTTCCCACACATCACTCTTCCCCCCACCTTTCCAAATCACTCTTCCCCCACATCACTCTTCCCCCCACTTTCTCAAATCACTCTTCCCCCCACATCACTCTTCCCCCCACCTTCCCAAATCACTGATCCCCCACATCACTCTTCAGCCCACCTTCCCAAATCACTCTTCCCCCCACCTTCCCAAATCTTTCTCCCCCCCACTTTCCCATATTACTCTTCCCCCCACATTCCCAAATCACTCTTCCCCCCACCTTACCAAATCACTCCCCCTTCCCCTCTATCACTCTTTCCCCCACCTTCCCAAATCATTCTTCCCTTCACCTTCCCAAATCACTCTTCCCCACACCTTCCCAAATCACTCTTCCCCCCACCTTCCCAAATCACTCTTCCCCCCACCTTCCCAAATCACTCCTTCCCCACGTCACTGTTCCCCCCACCTTCCCAAATCACTCTTCCCCCACCTTCCCAAATCACTCTTCCCCCACATCACTCTTCACCCACCTTCCCAAATCACTATTCCCCCCACATCACTCATCCCCTCACCTTCCCAAATCACTCCCCCCCCCTTCACTCTTCCCAAATCACTCTTCCCCCCACCTTCCCAAATCACTCTTCCCCCACATCACTCTTCTCCCCACTTTCCCACATCACTCTTCCTCCCACCATTTCAAATAACTTATCACCCCACATCACTACTCCCCTCACCTTCCCAAATCACTCTTCCCCCCACCTTCCCAAATCATTCTCCCCCCACCTTCCCATATTACTCTTCCCCCCACATTCCCAAATCACTCTTCCCTCCACCTTCCCAAATCACTCTTCCCCTCACCACCTTCCCAAATCACTGTCCCCCCCCAACACTCTTTCCCCCACCTTCCCACATCACCCTTCCCCCCCACATCACTCTTTCCCCCACCTTCCCACATCACCCTTCCCCCCACATCACTCTTTCCCCCACCTTCCCACATCACCCTTCCCCCCCATCACTCTCCCCCCCCCACCTACCCAAATCACTCCCCCCCATCACTCTTCCCCCCACCTTCCCAAATCACTATTTTTGATAAATATTTATTTCGTTTTGGTTTTTCTCTCCTGTGTTTCTATATCATACTTGCTGAAGAACGTTGGAAATGAATGCATCTATTAGCGAGATCAACACCTAATAAAATGAAGTACCAGGTGGTGGGGGCGGGGCTCAGGTACGCAGTACATTCGTTGTACGAAAACGATTACCAGATGGCGTGATATCGGCACTTTTTACCGTTGCCCACAATTCTGCTTTGAAAGATTTGATTTTCCCTTTAAGCGGAGCGCATTGTGTCACGCTGAGCGTCTTCCATCCTGCGTTGTGTAAAGTAAAACTGGATTGATGTCCTGGCAGTGTGACATCTGCTCGCAATTACGCCATTATCCTGAGAACAGATCAGCGCCCCGCTCTTCCGGCTTCCTGGAGCTCGCCTGTTTATTTCTACCCACCAAACAAGAGAATCGTGTATTATTGGGATAATTCTCCGGAGAGCGACCCCCCCCCCCGAGCCACCCGTCATTGTCCCACGTGCCTCCGATCTCATTTCACTAGAGATTGATCCTTCATCTCCTGACCACCGATGGTTTCCTGCCTCTCTGGCCTGATTCCGCTCATTTGTTTCCCTTTCGTTACGAGGACGGCAGCCACTGCCAACTGCCATGTGCCGCAGGATGTCAACCGGTGGAGGAGCCGTGTCAACCGGTGGAGGAGCCGTACTCGGTCCATTGAGTCTGATGAGAGATATACTTGTCCCACCCGGGGCTTTTATTTCTCAGAAAATAAGTGCAGGTACTCCCCTGTTCTAAGTCACCTCTTGTCTCCACCCCCTACCCACCTCTGAGCACCATCATTTGGTTCCACCCCCTACCCACCTCTAAGCACCATCATTTGGTTCCAGCCCCTACCCACCTCTGAGCACCATCATTTGGTTCCAGCCCCCTACCCACCTCTGAGCACCATCATTTGGTTCCAGCCCCCTACCCACCTCTGCGTACCATCATTTGATTCCAGCCCCTACCCACTTCTGAGCACCATCATTTGGTTCCACCCCCTACCCACCTCTGAGCACCATTATTTGGTTCCACCCCCTACCCACTTCTGAGCACCATCATTTGGTTCAAGCCCGTACCCACCTCTGAGCACCATCATTTGGTTCAAGCCTGTACCCACCTCTGAGCACCATCATTTGGTTCAAGCCTGTACCCACCTCTGAGCACCATCATTTGGTTCCAGCCCCTACCCACCTCTGAGCACCATCATTTGGTTCCACCTCCTACCCACTTCTGAGCACCATCATTTGGTTCAAGCCTGTACCCACCTCTGAGCACCATCATTTGGTTCCAGCCCCTACCCACATCTGAGCACCATCATTTGGTTCCAGCCCCTACCCACTTCTGAGCACCATCATTTGGTTCTACCCCCTACCCACCTCTGAGCACCATCATTTGGTTCCAGCCCCCTACCCACCTCTGAGCACCATCATTTGATTCCAGCCCCTACACACCTCTGAGCACCATCATTTGGTTCCACTCCCTACCCACCTCTGAGCACCATCATTTGGTTCAAGCCTGTACCCACCTCTGAGCACCATCATTTGGTTCAAGCCTGTACCCACCTCTGAGCACCATCATTTGGTTCCAGCCCCTACCCACATCTGAGCACCATCATTTGGTTCCAGCCACTACCCACCTCTGAGCACCATCATTTGATTCCAGCCCCTACCCACCTCTGAGCACCATCATTTGGTTCCAGCCCCCTACCCACCTCTGAGCACCATCATTTGATTCCAGCCCCTACACACCTCTGAGCACCATCATTTGGTTCCACTCCCTACCCACCTCTGAGCACCATCATTTGATGCCAGCCACTACCCACCTCTAAGCACCATCATTTGGTTCCACCCCCTACCCACCTCTGAGCACCATCATTTGGTTCCACCCCCTACCCACCTCTGAGGACCATCATTTGGTTCCACCCCCTAACCACCTCTGAGCACCATCATTTGGTTCCACCCCCGACCCACCTCTGAGCACCATCATTTGGTTCCACCCCCGACCCACCTCTGAGCACCATCATTTGGTTCCACCCCCTACCCACCTCTCAGCACCATCATTTGGTTCCACCCCCGACCCACCTCTATTCACCATCATTTGGTTCAACCCCTACCCACCTCTAAGTACTGCCCCTTTTAGAGAATACTGAACCAAGTATCATTTGTATGTGTTAATGATAGCAAGAAAAGCAGTAAAATATATACCCTGCAGCCAGCAAAAAAGCCCCCCAGCAACAATAGATCACCCCAACAATAGCCCCCCCCATCAACAATAGGTCCCCCTTAGCAACAAAAGATCCCTCAGTAACAATAGATCTCCCCAGCAACATTAGATCCCCCAGAAACAATACTCCCCCTGCAACAATAGACCCCCTGAAACAAAATAGCTCCCAACAACAATAGATCCATCAGCAACAAAAGACCCCCATCAGGAACAATACAGTAGATTCCCTAGCACCTAGCAACAATAGAACCCTCCATCAACAGTAGATCCCTCCCAGTATCAAATGACCCCCAACAACAATAGATCCCCTAGCAACAATAGATCACCCCAACAATAGCCCCCCATCAATATGTACCCCTTAGCAACAAAAGATCCCTCAGTAACAATAGATCCCCCAGCAACAATAGACCCCCAACATTAGATCCTCCAGAAATAATACCCCCCACCCCAGCAACAAAAGACCCCCTACAACAAAATACCTCCCAGCAACAATAGATCCGCCAGCAACAAAAGACCCCTACCTGGAACAATACAGTAGATTACCTAGCACCCAGCAACAATAGACCCCTACCTCAACAGTAGATGCCTCCCAGTAGCAATTGACCCCCAACAACAATAGATCCCCACCAGCAACAATAAACTCTGAGGTAATAACAGATCCCCCAGTAGGCAGCATTAATAGACCCTCCAGCAACCCATTCAGTGCTAGAGGTGCCAGAAGTGCGTTCTTCCGCATTCCCGCTGAAAAGAAAGCCCCGGCCCCACCAATATTCAAGCGTATTAAACCCAGAAAATAAATAATTTATACATCACAAGCAAGCCACGTGTTTAACGGCTAAAATACATTCGAAAATGATATCCACTGGAAGGCCAGCGACGTACCGGAAATGGTTCCACCGGGAGCTGCACCTGCAGGCACCAACCCACTACCGGCTTTCAGAGCTGACAATCATCTCTCTTGTAAAAGCAATCCTAGCGGCTAACTAGCTACTGGATCGCTTTTACAAGCAGCAGGAGGGGACATCCCACCACCACCACCACCATGCCTCCTCCCTTCCGTGGCTTTAAAGGGCTGTCCCATCCCACCAGGACACCGGATGGACTGCCGGCTGATCAGGGCAGGGCTGTCACTGTGCAACGGGGGGGGGGGGGGGGGGGCATCTGGTCCAAGGCCGACTACACTTGTGAGTTGTCACCAGTGGCAGGATTAGTATGGAGGACACAGCAAGGGGATGAAACATTCCTTGCATCACTCCCTCACCAGCTCAGGGACTCGAACAGCAGTAGGAGCCATTTGCTCTTGCTGCTGTCAATCAAGTGCGGGCAACAGGAAGTGGGGGGGTGGGGCTAAATCCTGCTGTGTGTGTCTATGGAGCGCGCCTTCG
>NW_028320388.1:0-28735 GCF_062004578.1 Staurois parvus | reverse complement strand
GTATGGTGTATGTCACATATGGAGCCAGGCCCACACCCTGGAGGAGCACAGTAGAAGTGAGACTATCCCTGTATACCGTGTAGTGTATGTCACATATGGAGCCAGGCCCACACCCTGGAGGAGCACAGTAGAAGTGGGACTATCCCTGTATACCGTATACTGTATGTCACATATGGAGCCAGGCCCACACCCTGGAGGAGCACAGTAGAAGTGAGACTATCCCTGTATACCGTGTAGTGTATGTCACATATGGAGCCAGGCCCACACCCTGGAGGAGCACAGTAGAAGTGAGACTATCCCTGTATACCGTGTAGTGTATGTCACATATGGAGCCAGGCCCACACCCTGGAGGAGCACAGTAGAAGTGAGACTATCCCTGTATACCGTGTAGTGTATGTCACATATGGAGCCAGGCCCACACCCTGGAGGAGCACAGTAGAAGTGAGACTATCCCTGTATACCGTGTAGTGTATGTCACATATGGAGCCAGGCCCACACCCTGGAGGAGCACAGTAGAAGTGGGACTATCCCTGTATACCGTGTAGTGTATGTCACATATGGAGCCAGGCCCACACCCTGGAGGAGCACAGTAGAAGTGGGACTATCCCTGTATACCGTATGGTGTATGTCACATATGGAGCCAGGCCCACACCCTGGAGGAGCACAGTAGAAGTGAGACTATCCCTGTATACCGTGTAGTGTATGTCACATATGGAGCCAGGCCCACACCCTGGAGGAGCACAGTAGAAGTGGGACTATCCCTGTATACCGTGTACTGTATGTCACATATGGAGCCAGGCCCACACCCTGGAGGAGCACAGTAGAAGTGGGACTATCCCTGTATACCGTATACTGTATGTCACATATGGAGCCAGGCCCACACCCTGGAGGAGCACAGTAGAAGTGGGACTATCCCTGTATACCGTGTAGTGTATGTCACATATGGAGCCAGGCCCACACCCTGGAGGAGCACAGTAGAAGTGAGACTATCCCTGTATACCGTGTGGTGTATGTCACATATGGAGCCAGGCCCACACCCTGGAGGAGCACAGTAGGTGGAGCGTTTGGAACATTGATGTATGTCACATATGGTGTCAGGCCAGCAGTAAAATGTCCGTTTTGTAGGATATCTGCTGTCACTGAATGTTGTTCTTTTTCAGCTTTTTTACACAGACTTGCTGCAATCTTTGAACCAGAAGATAGAAAAAGCCAACAACACTACCGAAGATGTCAATTATGAGCAGCGCAAAGTGACGGTGAGTTGACTTTTGGAAGATGTGAAGAGCACTTAGAACCTTCTACTTAACTTTGGGTCCAGCCATCTGATGGATAACAATGATGGATCTCATAGCCCCAGTCTTCAGGTCATTGTTCCCACCAGACATACTTCTCTAGCACTTGTCTCTTCTCTTGGCCTACAGCTGTCCCAAGCATGAGACCACAGTCCCTGGACCTTTGACACATATATATTTTAACCCTGTACCCTCCTGTCAGTGTGACAGGTGCACTTGAGGAAGCCAAGTATTTCTTGTCTTTGAAATGCTTCTGAGCTCATTGATGGGGGCATTTGACCTCCATTTTTTGGGTGGAGGGGGAGTGCTGACAATGAATAGGCAATGGCAGTTGGTGGATGAAGTCATGGCTCTGGGAGTTTAGAGCCATTGTCGAGCGCTCACTGACCCAGGGTAGCCAGAGCTTCTTAATCACATGACTAAAACGGAGCAGATCCTGATACAGGGGAGCTGGAACTTCTCAATCACATGACCACAATAGAGCAGATCCTGACACGGGAGCCGGAGCTTCTCAATCACATGACCACAATAGAGCAGATCCTGATACAGGGGAACCAGAACTTCTCAATCACATGACCACAATAGAGCAGATCCTGACACGGGAGCTGGAGCTTCTCAATCACATGACCACAATAGAGCAGATCCTGATACAGAAGAACTGGAGCTTCTCAATCACATGACCACAATAGAGCAGATTCTGACACAGGAGCCAGAGCTTCTCAATCACATGACCACAATAGAGCAGATCCTGACACGGGAGCCAGAGCTTCCCAATCACATGACCACAATAGAGCAGATCCTGATACAGGGGAACCAGAACTTCTCAATCACATGACCACAATAGAGCAGATCCTGACACGGGAGCCGGAGCTTCTCAATCACATGACCACAATAGAGCAGATCCTGATACAGGGGAACCAGAACTTCTCAATCACATGACCACAATAGAGCAGATCCTGACACGGGAGCTGGAGCTTCTCAATCACATGACCACAATAGAGCAGATCCTGATACAGAAGAACTGGAGCTTCTCAATCACATGACCACAATAGAGCAGATTCTGACACAGGAGCCAGAGCTTCTCAATCACATGACCACAATAGAGCAGATCCTGACACGGGAGCCAGAGCTTCTCAATCACATGACCACAATAGAGCAGATCCTGATACAGGGGAACCAGAACTTCTCAATCACATGACCACAATAGAGCAGATCCTGACACGGGAGCCGGAGCTTCTCAATCACATGACCACAATAGAGCAGATTCTGACACAGGGGAACTGGAGCTTCTCAATCACATGACCACAATAGAGCAGATTCTGACACAGGAACCAGAGCTTCTCAATCACATGACCACAATAGAGCAGATCCTGACACGGGAGCCGGAGCTTCTCAATCACATGACCACAATAGAGCAGATCCTGATACAGGGGAACCAGAACTTCTCAATCACATGACCACAATAGAGCAGATCCTGACATGGGAGCCGGAGCTTCTCAATCACATGACCACAATAGAGCAGATCCTGATACAGGGGAACCAGAACTTCTCAATCACATGACCACAATAGAGCAGATCCTGACATGGGAGCCGGAGCTTCTCAATCACATGACCACAGCAGAGCAGATCCTGACACGGGAGCCGGAGCTTCTCAATCACATGACCACAATAGAGCAGATCCTGACACGGGAGCCGGAGCTTCTCAATCACATGACCACAATAGAGCAGATCCTGATACAGGGGAACCAGAACTTCTCAATCACATGACCACAGCAGAGCAGATCCTGACACGGGAGCCGGAGCTTCTCAATCACATGACCACAGCAGAGCAGATTAAAAAAATGTATTTGCAGAAATCTCTTTTCTAGTCTATGCAGCATGGATAGGTGGAGGGGGGAGCATTTTTAGAACTCTTGTAGTTAGCCTTCACTTCCACTGTTTCACATACAGGAAAATGCCAAGAAGAAGAAGGAGTTGTTGGAGGCCGAGTTTGAGGAAATAAAGGCCCTGATTGAAGAAGAGCGGGCAAAGGCCATGGATAAGGTGGAGGAGGAGGAGAAGAAACTGAAAAACAAGTTTAGCTTTACCCATAATGTCCTGAGCAAGAAGAAGAAGGAGTTTGAGTTTATGAGGAGCAAAGTCCAATCTCTTCTGCAGGAGCAAGACGACCTTCAGTTCCTAAAGGTAAGAATTTGTTCTCTTAAAGCAGCGGTCTCCAAGCTGTGGCCTGGGGCCAGATGTGGCCCTTTGCTTGTCCTTATCTGGCCCTTGAGGTGCTATTACACCAATAATGGAGCACCATTTCCCCTACTGACACCATCATTTTCTACTCCCACTGGCCACAGTCTGGCCCCCCTAAAGCCTGAAGGACAGCAAACTGGCCCTTTGCTTAGAACGTTTGGAGACCCCTGTGAACCCTGAACAACCCATTCAGTATGAAACAGACATACAAGGCAAAATGTGTATATATAAAACTTAGACTATTAAAAAAATATTTTATAAGTGATCACCTGACCTCTGACAGCTGCATAAGGGGCTTAGAATGCTTGGGGTGGAGACTGAGGGGGGCACGTGAGAAGGAGGCAGAGGAACAGCAGTACACTAATCTTCCCAGTGAAGAGCTGTGCAGAGGGCATGTCAACACAAGTCTGACCAATGAAGGCCGTGCAGGTTTACTCCCAAGTACAATGCAATACAGGAGTCCTGTTCCCTGTATGTCTGTCCCTCCAGGAGCCCTGTTCCCTGTATGTCTGTCCCCCCAGGAGTCCTGTTCCCTGTATGTCTGTCCCCCCAGGAGTCCTGTTCCCTGTATGCCTGTCCCCCCAGGAGTCCTGTTCCCTGTATGCCTGTCCCCCCAGGAGTCCAGTTCCATGTATACCTGTCCCCCCCAGGAGTCCTGTTCCCTGTATACCTGTCCCCCCAGGAGTCCTGTTCTCTCTATGTCAGTCCTCCAGTGAGTTCCATTTTATTTCTGTCTCCCCCCAGAAGCTCTGTTCCCTCTTGGTCTGTCTCCCTCAGAAGCTCTGTTCCCTCTTGGTCTGTCTCCCCCCAGAAGCTCTGTTCCCTCTTGGTCTGTCTCCCCCCAGAAGCTCTGTTCCCTCTCGGTCTGTCTCCCCCCAGAAGCTCTGTTCCCTTTTGGTCTGTCTCCCTCAGAAGCTCTGTTCCCTCTTGGTCTGTCTCCCCCCAGAAGCTCTGTTCCCTCTTGGTCTGTCTCCCTCAGAAGCTCTGTTCCCTCTTGGTCTGTCTCCCCCCAGAAGCTCTGTTCCCTCTTGGTCTGTCTCCCTCAGAAGCTCTGTTCCCTCTCGGTCTGTCTCCCCCCAGAAGCTCTGTTCCCTCTCGGTCTGTCTCCCCCCAGAAGCTCTGTTCCCTCTCGGTCTGTCTCCCCCCAGAAGCTCTGTTCCCTCTCGGTCTGTCTCCCCCCAGAAGCTCTGTTCCCTCTCGGTCTGTCTCCCTCAGAAGCTCTGTTCCCTCTCGGTCTGTCTCCCCCCAGAAGCTCTGTTCCCTCTTGGTCTGTCTCCCTCAGAAGCTCTGTTCCCTCTTGGTCTGTCTCCCCCCAGAAGCTCTGTTCCCTCTTGGTCTGTCTCCCCCCAGAAGCTCTGTTCCCTCTTGGTCTGTCTCCCCCCAGAAGCTCTGTTCCCTCTCGGTCTGTCTCCCCCCAGAAGCTCTGTTCCCTCTCGGTCTGTCTCCCCCCAGAAGCTCTGTTCCCTCTCGGTCTGTCTCCCCCAGAAGCTCTGTTCCCTCTCGGTCTGTCTCCCCCAGAAGCTCTGTTCCCTCTCGGTCTGTCTCCCCCCAGAAGCTCTGTTCCCTCTCGGTCTGTCTCCCCCCAGAAGCTCTGTTCCCTCTCGGTCTGTCTCCCCCCAGAAGCTCTGTTCCCTCTCGGTCTGTCTCCCCCCAGAAGCTCTGTTCCCTCTCGGTCTGTCTCCCCCCAGAAGCTCTGTTCCCTCTCGGTCTGTCTCCCCCCAGAAGCTCTGTTCCCTCTCGGTCTGTCTCCCCCCAGAAGCTCTGTTCCCTCTCGGTCTGTCTCCCCCCAGAAGCTCTGTTCCCTCTCGGTCTGTCTCCCCCCAGAAGCTCTGTTCCCTCTCGGTCTGTCTCCCCCCAGAAGCTCTGTTCCCTCTCGGTCTGTCTCCCCCCAGAAGCTCTGTTCCCTCTCGGTCTGTCTCCCCCCAGAAGCTCTGTTCCCTCTCGGTCTGTCTCCCCCCAGAAGCTCTGTTCCCTCTCGGTCTGTCTCCCCCCAGAAGCTCTGTTCCCTCTCGGTCTGTCTCCCCCCAGAAGCTCTGTTCCCTCTCGGTCTGTCTCCCCCCAGAAGCTCTGTTCCCTCTCGGTCTGTCTCCCCCCAGAAGCTCTGTTCCCTCTCGGTCTGTCTCCCCCCAGAAGCTCTGTTCCCTCTCGGTCTGTCTCCCCCCAGAAGCTCTGTTCCCTCTCGGTCTGTCTCCCCCCAGAAGCTCTGTTCCCTCTCGGTCTGTCTCCCCCCAGAAGCTCTGTTCCCTCTCGGTCTGTCTCCCCCCAGAAGCTCTGTTCCCTCTCGGTCTGTCTCCCCCCAGAAGCTCTGTTCCCTCTCGGTCTGTCTCCCCCCAGAAGCTCTGTTCCCTCTCGGTCTGTCTCTCCCCAGAAGCTCTGTTCCCTCTCGGTCTGTCTCTCCCCAGAAGCTCTGTTCCCTCTTGGTCTGTCTCTCCCCAGAAGCTCTGTTCACTCTTGGTCTGTCTCTCCCCAGAAGCTCTGTTCCCTCTTGGTCTGTCTCCCCCCAGAAGCTCTGTTCCCTCTTGGTCTGTCTCCCTCAGAAGCTCTGTTCCCTCTTGGTCTGTCTCCCCCCAGAAGCTCTGTTCCCTCTCGGTCTGTCTCCCCCCAGAAGCTCTGTTCCCTCTCGGTCTGTCTCCCCCCAGAAGCTCTGTTCCCTTTTGGTCTGTCTCCCTCAGAAGCTCTGTTCCCTCTTGGTCTGTCTCCCCCCAGAAGCTCTGTTCCCTCTTGGTCTGTCTCCCTCAGAAGCTCTGTTCCCTCTCGGTCTGTCTCCCCCCAGAAGCTCTGTTCCCTCTCGGTCTGTCTCCCCCCAGAAGCTCTGTTCCCTCTCGGTCTGTCTCCCTCAGAAGCTCTGTTCCCTCTCGGTCTGTCTCCCCCCAGAAGCTCTGTTCCCTCTTGGTCTGTCTCCCCCCAGAAGCTCTGTTCCCTCTTGGTCTGTCTCCCCCCAGAAGCTCTGTTCCCTCTCGGTCTGTCTCCCCCCAGAAGCTCTGTTCCCTCTCGGTCTGTCTCCCCCAGAAGCTCTGTTCCCTCTCGGTCTGTCTCCCCCAGAAGCTCTGTTCCCTTTTGGTCTGTCTCCCTCAGAAGCTCTGTTCCCTCTTGGTCTGTCTCCCCCCAGAAGCTCTGTTCCCTCTCGGTCTGTCTCCCCCCAGAAGCTCTGTTCCCTCTCGGTCTGTCTCCCCCAGAAGCTCTGTTCCCTCTCGGTCTGTCTCCCCCAGAAGCTCTGTTCCCTCTCGGTCTGTCTCCCCCCAGAAGCTCTGTTCCCTCTCGGTCTGTCTCCCCCCAGAAGCTCTGTTCCCTCTCGGTCTGTCTCCCCCCAGAAGCTCTGTTCCCTCTCGGTCTGTCTCCCCCCAGAAGCTCTGTTCCCTCTCGGTCTGTCTCCCCCCAGAAGCTCTGTTCCCTCTCGGTCTGTCTCCCCCCAGAAGCTCTGTTCCCTCTCGGTCTGTCTCCCCCCAGAAGCTCTGTTCCCTCTCGGTCTGTCTCCCCCCAGAAGCTCTGTTCCCTCTCGGTCTGTCTCCCCCCAGAAGCTCTGTTCCCTCTCGGTCTGTCTCCCCCCAGAAGCTCTGTTCCCTCTCGGTCTGTCTCCCCCCAGAAGCTCTGTTCCCTCTCGGTCTGTCTCCCCCCAGAAGCTCTGTTCCCTCTCGGTCTGTCTCCCCCCAGAAGCTCTGTTCCCTCTCGGTCTGTCTCCCCCCAGAAGCTCTGTTCCCTCTCGGTCTGTCTCCCCCCAGAAGCTCTGTTCCCTCTCGGTCTGTCTCCCCCCAGAAGCTCTGTTCCCTCTCGGTCTGTCTCCCCCCAGAAGCTCTGTTCCCTCTCGGTCTGTCTCCCCCCAGAAGCTCTGTTCCCTCTCGGTCTGTCTCCCCCCAGAAGCTCTGTTCCCTCTCGGTCTGTCTCCCCCCAGAAGCTCTGTTCCCTCTCGGTCTGTCTCCCCCCAGAAGCTCTGTTCCCTCTCGGTCTGTCTCCCCCCAGAAGCTCTGTTCCCTCTCGGTCTGTCTCCCCCCAGAAGCTCTGTTCCCTCTCGGTCTGTCTCTCCCCAGAAGCTCTGTTCCCTCTTGGTCTGTCTCTCCCCAGAAGCTCTGTTCCCTCTTGGTCTGTCTCTCCCCAGAAGCTCTGTTCACTCTTGGTCTGTCTCTCCCCAGAAGCTCTGTTCCCTCTTGGTCTGTCTCCCCCCAGAAGCTCTGTTCCCTCTTGGTCTGTCTCCCCCCAGAAGCTCTGTTCCCTCTTGGTCTGTCTCCCCCCAGAAGCTCTGTTCCCTCTCGGTCTGTCTCCCCCCAGAAGCTCTGTTCCCTCTCGGTCTGTCTCCCCCCAGAAGCTCTGTTCCCTCTCGGTCTGTCTCCCCCAGAAGCTCTGTTCCCTCTTGGTCTGTCTCTCCCCAGAAGCTCTGTTCCCTCTTGGTCTGTCTCTCCCCAGAAGCTCTGTTCCCTCTTGGTCTGTCTCCCCCCAGAAGCTCTGTTCCCTCTCGGTCTGTCTCCCCCCAGAAGCTCTGTTCCCTCTCGGTCTGTCTCCCCCCAGAAGCTCTGTTCCCTCTTGGCGGTGAGGGATTTACCAGTCCACCCCCCACACGTTTATAGGTGACCGTTTTGGGTGGAGTGACCCTTCAGTAATCTGGATTATGTGTGTTTGTTATCTTTGCTTTCTTTGCAGAGAGCCACCAAACTGAGAGACACAACATCCAAAGAGCCGTACAAGCCAAGGATCGTCTTCGATGAGAAGCTGCTGCATCAAATATACAAGAACGCCGTCTCCCTCAAAGAGACCGTCAAATCCAAGATCGCCCACCCAGGTAAGGCTCTGCTGAGTGTCCCCTCTAGGGGGCGCTGCCGGGACTACAGGACCTTGGGTACCAATGAGATGAAAACATGGCCGCTGTATTAGGGTTGAGGCTGAATTGTGCCTGAGCTCCTAATCTGTATCCTGCTCTCCCTGCAGGGGTCTACACTTCCCTCATACATGGAGCTCCAGGCAAAGGGTCCTGTATCCTCCTTGATGGGACTCATCTGCATGTAGAGTGTATGGAGACCATCACATGGGGTGACCATAGACTGCATTCCTGAAGGATTGATGTGGTAGGGACTGTACTTTACTGTTCCTCTATGTCAGGACACGTCTACCAGGAGACTCAGGATGTTTAGAAGTAACAGTCTCATCCCCAGCTGGTTGTAGCCTCCTCTACCTGGGCTGGGACTTGTAGTCCTGCCATCTCTGACGCAGGGTTGTACAGTCGTAGTACTCCTGGGAGGTCAGGATGCCTGAGGTACAGACCACCCTATAGCACCGCTCACTGACGTCACCCTGACACCGCCTGACCGCTGCCTTTCCCTTCTATACAGAGGAAGCACCAGACCGGAGACCATCCAGGACGCCAGAGCCGGGGCCCAAACTGGAGCCAGGTAGGGACGCTGCGCTATGATGGTGGGATCCAGGAGGGGCCACAGTGTATTCTGCACTCACCTAGGAGGGGGTCTCTGTGTACAAATCCTCACCTGTGATTTATAATCGTCATTTCATCCACAATGATCCCGCCTCCTGTAATTATACACTCACTGGCCACAGTATTAGGTCCACCTAGCTAGTGCCAAGAAAATCTCCCCACACCATGACACCACCACCGCCACCACCAGCCTGAACCATGGATACAAGGCAGGATGGATCCACCACACCATGACACCACCACCGCCACCACCAGCCTGAACCATGGATACAAGGCAGGATGGATCCACCACACCATGACACCACCAGCCTGAGCCATGGATACAAGGCAGGATGGATCCACCACACCATGACACCACCACCGCCACCACCAGCCTGAACCATGGATACAAGGCAGGATGGATCCACCACACCATGACACCACCAGCCTGAGCCATGGATACAAGGCAGGATGGATCCACCACACCATGACGCCACCACCAGCCTGAACCATTGATACAAGGCAGGATGGATCCCCCACACCATGACACCACCACCAGCCTGAACCATGGATACAAGGCAGGATGGATCCAACACACCATGACACCACCACCGCCACCACCAGCCTGAACCATGGATACAAGGCAGGATGGATCCACCACACCATGACACCACCAGCCTGAGCCATGGATACAAGGCAGGATGGATCCACCACACCATGACGCCACCACCAGCCTGAACCATTGATACAAGGCAGGATGGATCCCCCACACCATGACACCACCACCAGCCTGAACCATGGATACAAGGCAGGATGGATCCAACACACCATGACACCACCACCGCCACCACCAGCCTGAACCATGGATACAAGGCAGGATGGATCCATGCTTTCATGTTGTTTACACCAAATTTTGACCCTACTATCTGAATGTCGCAGTTGAACTCCAGACTCATCAGACCCGGCAACGTTCTTCTAATCTTCTAGTGTCCAATGTTGGTGACCTGTGTGAATTGTAGCCTCCGTTTCCTGTTCTTAGCTGACAGGAGTGGCACCCGGTGTGGTCTTCTGCTGCTGTAGCCCATCTGCTCCAAGGCTGGATGTGCTGCGCGTTCAGAGATGGTATTCTGCATACCTTGGGTGTAACGAGGGGTTATTGGAGTTCCTGTTACCTTTCTATCATCTGGTACCAGTCTGCCCATTCTCCTCTGACCTCTGACACCAACAAGGCATTTTCCTCCACACAACTGCCACTCACTGGATATTTTCTCTTTTTCGGACCATTCTCTGTAACCCTAGAGATGGTTGTGAGGGAAAATCCCAGCAGATCAGCAGTTTTTGAAATACTGAGACAAAACCAACAACCACGCCACGTTCATAGTCACTTAAATCCTTTTTCTTCTTCGGTTTGAACTTCAGCAAGTCGTCTTCACCACGTCTAGATGCCTAAATGCATTGAGTTGCTGCCATGTGATTGGCTGATCAGCAACTTGTGTTACCGAGCCATTGAACAGGCGGAGCTAATAAAGAGGCCAGTGAGAGTATATCTACCCCCCCATCCCCATTAAAGGGGCTGTTAGTTTTCTTCACAACTTTGTTTCCCATCTCTACACACCAGAGAAGATCTCAGAGCTTCACAGAAGGCACATAATGTCATCCTGGTCACCAGCCTCCTGTGGTTGGGTGGGGGGGGGTACCCTTACACTGCTGTCAGTAATATCTCAGCAACGGCACCGCTTTCTAACCTCTCCTTGCCTTTCTCTCCATATAGTGGAGTTCAATAAGTGGAAGCCTTTCCCCCAAAAGTCAGAGGATGGCTATGAGAAGCCGTACAAGAAGAGTAAGTGTCAGATCTACAGGGAACTCTAACAATGGCGTCTCCCTGCCCAGGGTTGCTGCTGTGATTGGGAAAGGGGTATCTAACCTTACCCCCTAAGGCCCTCACAAAGACAGAAAAAGTGTGGGGGGAGGGGGGGACTTACAGGAGTATGGTTAAGAGTGCGGGGGTGAGGAGTGTGTAATGCCCAGAGTGCAGGGGTGAGGAGCGTGTAATGCCCAGAGTGCAGGGGTGAGGAGTGTGTAATGCCCAGAGTGCAGGGGTGAGGAGTGTGTAATGCCCAGAGTGCAGGGGTGAGGAGTGTGTAATGCACAGAGTGCAGGGGTGAGGAGTGTGTAATGCACAGAGTGCGGGGGTGAGGAGTGTGTAATGCACAGAGTGCGGGGGTGAGGAGTGTGTAATGCCCAGAGCGCTGGGGTGAGGAGTGTGTAATGCCCAGAGCGCAGGGGTGAGGAGTGTGTAATGCCCAGAGTGCAGGGGTGAGGAGTGTGTAATGCCCAGAGTGCAGGGGTGAGGAGTGTGTAATGCCCAGAGTGCAGGGGTGAGGAGTGTGTAATGCCCAGAGTGCAGGGGTGAGGAGTGTGTAATGCCCAGAGTGCTGGGGTGAGGAGTGTGTAATGCCCAGAGTGCTGGGGTGAGGAGTGTGTAATGCCCAGAGTGCTGGGGTGAGGAGTGTGTAATGCCCAGAGCGCTGGGGTGAGGAGTGTGTAATGCCCAGAGCGCTGGGGTGAGGAGTGTGTAATGCCCAGAGCGCTGGGGTGAGGAGTGTGTAATGCCCAGAGCGCTGGGGTGAGGAGTGTGTAATGCCCAGAGCGCTGGGGTGAGGAGTGTGTAATGCCCAGAGCGCTGGGGTGAGGAGTGTGTAATGCCCAGAGCGCTGGGGTGAGGAGTGTGTAATGCCCAGAGCGCTGGGGTGAGGAGTGTGTAATGCCCAGAGCGCTGGGGTGAGGAGTGTGTAATGCCCAGAGCGCTGGGGTGAGGAGTGTGTAATGCCCAGAGTGCTGGGGTGAGGAGTGTGTAATGCCCAGAGTGCTGGGGTGAGGAGTGTGTAATGCCCAGAGTGCTGGGGTGAGGAGTGTGTAATGCCCAGAGTGCTGGGGTGAGGAGTGTGTAATGCCCAGAGTGCTGGGGTGAGGAGTGTGTAATGCCCAGAGTGCTGGGGTGAGGAGTGTGTAATGCCCAGAGTGCTGGGGTGAGGAGTGTGTAATGCCCAGAGTGCTGGGGTGAGGAGTGTGTAATGCCCAGAGTGCTGGGGTGAGGAGTGTAATGCCCAGAGTGCTGGGGGGAGGAGTGTGTAATGCCCAGAGTGCTGGGGGGAGGAGTGTGTAATGCCCAGAGCGCTGGGGTGAGGAGTGTGTAATGCCCAGAGCGCTGGGGTGAGGAGTGTGTAATGCCCAGAGCGCTGGGGTGAGGAGTGTGTAATGCCCAGAGCGCTGGGGTGAGGAGTGTGTAATGCCCAGAGTGCTGGGGTGAGGAGTGTGTAATGCCCAGAGCGCTGGGGTGAGGAGTGTGTAATGCACAGACTGCTGGGGGGAGGAGTGTGTAATGCCCAGAGTGCTGGGGGGAGGAGTGTGTAATGCACAGGGTGCTGGGGGGAGGAGTGTGTAATGCCCAGGGTGCTGGGGGGAGGAGTGTGTAATGCCCAGAGTGCTGGGGTGAGGAGTGTGTAATGCACAGACTGCTGGGGGGAGGAGTGTGTAATGCCCAGGGTGCTGGGGGGAGGAGTGTGTAATGCCCAGAGTGCTGGGGGGAGGAGTGTGTAATGCACAGAGTGCTGGGGGGAGGAGTGTGTAATGCCCAGAGTGCTGGGGGGAGGAGTGTGTAATGCCCAGAGTGCTGGGGGGAGGAGTGTGTAATGCACATGTACTGTGTACATATCCTCATCTGTTATTTCTAATCGTCATTTCATCCACAATGATCCCGCCTCCTGTAATGATGCATCTGCCCCCTTCCACCCCCCCCCCCCCCCAAAATCAAAGCTTCTCAGAAGGCAGATAATGTCATCCTGGTCACCAGTCTCCTATGGTTGGTGGGGGGGGGTACCTTTACACTGCTGCCAGTAATATCTCAGCACCGGCACCTCTCCTCTGCCTTTCTCTCCATACAGTGGAATTCAATAATTGGAAGCCTTTCCCCCAAAAACCCAACGAGGACAGCCATGAGAAGCCACACAAGAAGAGTAAGTGTCAATAGTAGGGTGCAGGGGTCAGGAGTGTGTAATGCTCAGAGTGTGGGGATGAGGAGTGTGTAATGCAGAGTGCAGGGGTCAGGAGTGTGTAATGCAGAGTGCAGGGGTCAGGGGTGTGTAATGCACAGAGTACAAGGGTCAGGAGTGTGTAATGCACAGAGTACAAGGGTCAGGAGTGTGTAATGCACAGAGTGCAGGGGTCAGGAGTGTGTAATGCACAGAGTGCAGGGGTCAGGAGTGTGTAATGTACAGAGTACAGGGTCAGGAGTGTGTAATGTACAGAGTACAGGGGTCAGGAGTGTGTAATGCACAGAGTGCAGGGGTCAGGAGTGTGTAATGCACAGAGTGCAGGGGTCAGGAGTGTGTAATGCACAGAGTGCAGGGGTCAGGAGTGTGTAATGCACAGAGTGCAGGGGTCAGGAGTGTGTAATGCACAGAGTGCAGGGGTCAGGAGTGTGTAATGCGCAGAGTGCAGGGGTCAGGAGTGTGTAATGCGCAGAGTGCAGGGGTCAGGAGTGTGTAATGCGCAGAGTGCAGGGGTCAGGAGTGTGTAATGTGCAGAGTGCAGGGGTCAGGAGTGTGTAATGCACAGAGTGCAGGGGTCAGGAGTGTGTAATGCACAGAGTGCAGGGGTCAGGAGTGTGTAATGCACAGAGTGCAGGGGTCAGGAGTGTGTAATGCACAGAGTGCAGGGGTCAGGAGTGTGTAATGCACAGAGTGCAGGGGTCAGGAGTGTGTAATGCGCAGAGTGCAGGGGTCAGGAGTGTGTAATGCACAGAGTGCAGGGGTCAGGAGTGTGTAATGTACAGAGTAATCTTTTAACATGAGTACACACTGCCATCCACTATAGCAAGTGCCGGGGTCAGGAGTATGTAGATGTAGGGATTAAGTAATGAATGGAATACAGAGGTCATGGGTAAGTAATGCATGGAGTACATAGAGTGTCTTCTAAAAAAAAAACTCCCCCTCCTTCCATGATGACACCCCTATGACAAAACCCCCTCCCCCTTCCTTGAATTGTACTCACTGGACCCTGCTGTGGTGCTGGTGAGTGCCTCGGGGCCCGATACTGTGACCGTCTGCATTGTGTTTCTTCTGTATGACTTTTATGCAGCTGCCTGACAGACCTGTAGCACAGGGACATGGGAGGCACTCTGAAAGACCTCCTCAGCTCTGTGCTGGTTGTGGGTGAGTCGGTGAGCAGAGACAGGAGCCGGCAGCTTCATAAGTGTCCTATAGAAGGAAAGGAAAGGCAGTTGGTCCTGGCATCCGGACCTGGAGCATTCCCACCTGGAAGGTGACAGTTGGCTAGAGGCCGATCCCCTCCCCCGTTACAGAGCTGAGCTGGGACTTGAGGGGTCCTCCATGCCTGAGCTCCTCTTCTCCGGCACATCTACCAGGAGACAGTCTCTGCTGCTAGTGGGTCTCATCCCCAGCTCTCCTCTGCCTGGGCTGGGACTTGTAGTCCTGCCATCTCTGACGTCACCCTGACACCGCCTGACCGCTGCCTTTCCCTTCCATACAGAGGAAGCACCAGACCGGAGACCATCCAGGATGCCAGAGCCGGGGCCCAAACTGGAGCCAGGTAGGGACGCTGCACTATGATGGTGGGATCCAGGAGGGGCCACAGTGTATTCTGCTCTCCCCTAGGAGGGGGTCTCTGTGTACGCATGCTCATCTGTGATTTGTATTTGTCATTTCATCCACAATGATCCCGCCTCCTGTACTGATGCATCTGCCCCCTTCCCCCCCCCCCCCCACATCAAAGCTTCTCAGAAGGCACATAATGTCATCCTGGTCACCAGACTCCTGTGGTTGGGGGGGGGGGGTACCTTTACACTGCTGCCAGTAATATCTCTGCACTGACACCACTTTATAACCTCTCCTCTGCCTTTCTCTCCATACAGTGGAATTCAATAATTGGAAGCCTCATTTCCCCCAAAAACCCAACGAGGACAGCCATGAGAAGCCACGCAAGAAGAGTAAGTGTCAATAGTAGGGTGCAGGGGTCAGGGTGCATATCTCAGAGTGCAGGGGTCAGGAGTGTGTAATGTACAGAGTGCAGGGGTCAGGAGTGTGTAATGTGCAGAGTACAGGGGTCAGGAGTGTGTAATGTACAGAGTGCAGGGGTCAGGAGTGTGTAATGTACAGAGTACAGGGGTCAGGGTGCATATCTCAGAGTACAGGGGTCAGGAGTGTGTAATGCACAGAGTGCAGGGGTCAGGAGTGTGTAATGTACAGAGTACAGGGGTCAGGGTGCATATCTCAGAGTGCAGGGGTCAGGAGTGTGTAATGCACAGAGTACAGGGGTCAGGAGTGTGTAATGTACAGAGCATAGGGGTCAGGAGTGTAATGCACAGAGTACAGGGGTCAGGAGTGTGTAATGTACAGAGTACAGGGGTCAGGAGTGTAATGTACAGAGTACAGGGGTCAGGAGTGTGTAATGTACAGAGCATAGGGGTCAGGAGTGTAATGCACAGAGTACAGGGGTCAGGAGTGTAATGTACAGAGTACAGGGGTCAGGAGTGTAATGTACAGAGTACAGGGGTCAGGAGTGTAATGTACAGAGTACAGGGGTCAGGAGTGTAATGTACAGAGTACAGGGGTCAGGAGTGTAATGCACAGAGTGCAGGGGTCAGGAATGTGTAATGCACAGAGTACAGGGGTCAGGAGTGTGTAATGTACAGAGTACAGGGGTCAGGAGTGTAATGCACAGAGTACAGGGGTCAGGAGTGTGCAATGCACAGAGTGCAGGGGTCAGGAGTATGTAATGCTCAGAGTGCAGGGGTCAGGAGTGTGTAATGCTCAGAGTGCAGGGGTCAGGAGTGTGTAATGCTCAAAGTGCAGGGGTCAGGAGTGTGTAATGCACAGAGTGCAGGGGTCAGGAGTGTGTAATGCTCAGAGTGCAGGGGTCAGGAGTGTGTAATGCTCAGAGTGCAGGGGTCAGGAGTGTGTAATGCTCAAGAGTGCAGGGGTCAGGAGTGTGTAATGCTCAAGAGTGCAGGGGTCAGGAGTGTGTAATGTACAGAGTGCGGGGGTCAGGAGTGTGTAATGTACAGAGTGCGGGGGTCAGGAGTGTGCAATGCTCAGAGTGCGGGGGTCAGGAGTGTGCAATGCTCAGAGTGCAGGGGTCGGAAGTGTGTAATGCTCAGAGTGCAGGGGTCAGGAGTGTGTAATGCACAGAGTGCAGGGGTCAGGAGTGTGTAATGCTCAGAGTGCATGGCTCAGGAGTGTGTGACACACAGAGTGCAGGGCTCAGGAGTGTGTGACGCACAGAGTGCAGGGCTCAGGAGTGTGTGACGCACAGAGTGCAGGGCTCAGGAGTGTGTGACGCACAGAGTGCAGGGCTCAGGAGTGTGTGACGCACAGAGTGCAGGGCTCAGGAGTGTGTGACGCACAGAGTGCAGGGCTCAGGAGTGTGTGACGCACAGAGTGCAGGGCTCAGGAGTGTGTGACGCACAGAGTGCAGGGCTCAGGAGTGTGTGACGCACAGAGTGCAGGGCTCAGGAGTGTGTGACGCACAGAGTGCAGGGGTCAGGAGTGTGTAACGCACAGAGTGCAGGGGTCAGGAGTGTGTAACGCACAGAGTGCAGGGGTCAGGAGTGTGTAACGCACAGAGTGCAGGGGTCAGGAGTGTGTAACGCACAGAGTGCAGGGGTCAGGAGTGTGTAACGCACAGAGTGCAGGGGTCAGGAGTGTGTAACGCACAGAGTGCAGGGGTCAGGAGTGTGTAACGTACAGAGTGCAAGGGTCAGGAGTGTGTAACGCACAGAGTGCAGGGCTCAGGAGTGTGTGACGCACAGAGTGCAGGGCTCAGGAGTGTGTAATGCCCAGAGTGCAGGGGTCAGGAGTGTGTAACGCACAGAGTGCAGGGGTCAGGAGTGTGTAACGCACAGAGTGCAGGGGTCAGGAGTGTGTAACGCACAGAGTGCAGGGGTCAGGAGTGTGTAACGCACAGAGTGCAGGGGTCAGGAGTGTGTAACGCACAGAGTGCAGGGGTCAGGAGTGTGTAACGTACAGAGTGCAAGGGTCAGGAGTGTGTAACGCACAGAGTGCAGGGCTCAGGAGTGTGTGACACACAGAGTGCAGGGCTCAGGAGTGTGTAATGCCCAGAGTGCAGGGGTCAGGAGTGTGTAACGCACAGAGTGCAGGGGTCAGGAGTGTGTAACGCACAGAGTGCAGGGGTCAGGAGTGTGTAACGCACAGAGTGCAGGGGTCAGGAGTGTGTAACGCACAGAGTGCAGGGGTCAGGAGTGTGTAATGCACAGAGTGCAGGGCTCAGGAGTGCGTGACACACCTACTGGGGTTCCAGTGGTAAGATCTCTGTGTCATATTTCCCAGGTCTACCCATCTCTTCCTTGGGGTGTCCACACTTGCTACCAAATAATTATCCAGCAGGGATGGTGGGATCCCTTGTACTGGTGGCAGACCCAGGAAATCAAATACAGAGATCCCCATAAACCCAATTATATATGAAACTCTCAGGGATCAACTTTCTACAGCATGTGTTAGTCCTGGGCGGAGTGACCCTTTAATACTCCGGTGGTTGATTTGAATCCTAACTATGGAACCACCCACCTGGAGTGTACATGTTCTCCCTGTGCCTGCGTGGGTTTCCTCCGGGTACTCCGGTTTCCTCCCACCCTACAAAGACATGCTGGTAGGTGAATTGTCTCCTGTCTACATTGACCCTAGTATGTGTATGTATGAATGTGAGTTGGGGACCTCAGATTGTACGCCCCTTGAGGTTAATATATGGTCCCTAATTCACATCCATACATACACATACTAGGGCCAATGTAGACAGGAGACAATTCACCTACTAGCATGTCTTTGTAGGGTGGGAGGAAACCGGAGTACCCCGAGGAAACCCGCACAGGGAGAACATGTACACTCCACGCAGGTGGCGCCGTGGTTGGGATTGGAACCAACGACCCGAGTACTGCCAGGCCTAGAATACAGATATATATACCGCACCCCCCCCCCACCCCCACCCCGCCGACACACCCTGGTGTCAGCCTTTTCCCATCCAGGAGTCCCTGAGGAAGGAAAGCTGAGGGGGACACATTAGAGCCTGCCTGAGGATGACCCCCAGTGTGAAGTGACTGATTATAAATCCAACACAGAGAGGGCCCCACCCAAACCTGTGCAGGCTCTAGAAGAGACCCCTTACCTGAACCTCAACCTGTTGTCTCTGTTTTCCAGATAAACAAGCGCCTGGTGCAAATACCCCTCCGGGCTCCGCTGCGGGCTTCCATCCTCCTGACCGTACGTACTTACCTGGAGGGGGAAGGGGGGTGGTGCTGGCGTTCCATATCATAATCGTCTGCTTTTCACCCCCGAGAGTCGCCTGTCTCCTGTGTGTGAATCCCAAGGAGTACGGACCATTGCTTGAAGCAGTATTAACCCCTCCCTACCAGAGACTGTCACCCCCTTCCCACGCAGGCCAGCTTTCAGCGCTGTCACACTTTGAATGACAATTGCGCGGTCATGCAACGCTGGACTCAAGGGACATTTCTATCATTTTTTTCACACAGATAGAGCGTTCCTTTGGTGGGGTTTGATCCTCACTGGGGGGTTTATTAGATAAACAAAAGAAAAATTCTGAAAAATTTACATTATTCCTAGTTTCTGTTATAAAATTTTGCAAATAAGTCATTTTTCTTCTTCAACAATGTGCGGTGATCAGGCTGCACTGATGAGGCGGCACTGATGGGCACGGATGAGGCGGCATTGATGGGCACTGATGAGGTGGCACTGATGGGCACCGATGAGGTGGCACTGATG
The DNA here is from genome assembly GCF_062004578.1 of Staurois parvus. Classification (NCBI taxonomy): domain Eukaryota; kingdom Metazoa; phylum Chordata; class Amphibia; order Anura; family Ranidae; genus Staurois; species Staurois parvus. The sequence goes on along the minus strand of NW_028320388.1, from coordinate 9,992 downwards.
GGCACCGATGAGGCGGCACTGATGGGCACCGATGAGGCGGCACTGATGGGCACCGATGAGGCGGCACTGATGGGCACCGATGAGGTGGCACTGATGGGCACCGATGAGGCGGCACTGATGGGCACCAATGAGGTGGCACTGGTGGGCAATGATGAGGCGGCACTGATGGGCACCGATGAGGAGGCACTGATGGGCATCAGTGAGGTGGCACTGGTGGGCACCGATGAGGCGGCACTGATGGGCACCAATGCGGCGGCACTGATGGGCACCGATGAGACGGCACTGATGGGCACCAATGAGGTGGCACTGATGGGCACCGATGAGGTGGCACTGATGGGCACCAATGAGGCGGCACTGATGGGCACCGATGAGGCTTCACTGATGGACACTAATGAGGTGGCACCAATGAGGCAGCACTGATGGACACTAATGAGGTGGCACTGATAGATGACACTGATGGGCACTGACAGACTGCACATATCAGTGTAAATATCCCGTCAGAATTGCTGGTTATTGGCTCTCCTTTCCCCATACTGTGACAGCACGTGAGGAAAAAACTGGAAGTCTGTTTACAATGTGATCAGCTGTGATTGGACGCAGCTGATCACATGGTACAGGCCCACTGTGATTGGCCCTTTACCACAATCTGTGATCAGCTGTGTCTGAGAGTGCGCTCTGAGGCGCAGAGGGGGGTGGGGTTCTGGGAAGATGTCAATAGATGCCCCCCCAGTACTAGCTATCATTCGGCTATAGCGCGGGTCACAAGTGGTTGAACCCAAAATCAAACTTTTTTTTTTTATATATTGCAGCTCACCAATCATTAGATGTGATGGCTGCATTCGTTTTTTTTTAGGTTTTCTTTCCTTTATTTTCACCTGGTGATCCTACCAGTAAGTCTGTTGTTTTTCGATACAAGCTGTCCTGCAGATGTATCACCATCTCACACTGGCAGGGGTGCTTCCGATGATCAGTTTTTATTTATTGATGTAAATCCTTTTTCCCTAAAGGAACAACATTGTTACAGTAACGGATTATAAAGAGTGAGATGGAGCTTGGCTAAACTGTGTTAGTGTATCTAAATCTGCTAGTCCATCTAACACTCCCCTCCCCCCCAGACTGACAATGCTGCTGTCCAAAGGTGCCCCCTGTGCTCCTTCCTCCAGAGTGGGGGCGCTCTAATACAGGAGATGTGTTACTGGCCAGATCACCAGGTGACAACAGAAGGAAGAAAGTCTAAAACCCCTGAATGCAGCCGCCACATCTACTGATGGGTCAGATGGACTATGTGAGATTTCTGGGTTTGGGTTTCATCCCGCTTTCATCCAGAACATCCAGCCAGGACCCGTCATCTGTGGATAGGTTCTAGGAGACCATCACTGGCAGCCATTGCTCATCCCTCCTCCTGCATGTGACATTCGCCAGGCTGTCATGACTTCAGTATTCTCTGACCAAGAACAAGTATTCGAAGTTGTGACTTCACTGGCTGCATGCTTGTTCCTGCTCATTGTTCTGCAGGAAGCTTTGTATAAGACTGATGATGTAGGCTGCAGCGGGTCTGGAGCAATGAGGTCCGGGCTTTGAGGGTATGAGACATGTGACAGTATTTCCTAGCAGTTACACACAATGAATATCCTAACCAGACCCCTTTTATGTTTCAGCCAAGCCACGCAGAGGTCCACGCCCTGCCGCTGCTGCCACCCCTCCGCCGGACTCCAGAGACCAGCTCCTGAGATGTAAGTTCCACCCTGCCCCCCGTTATCCCTTGTGTGGCCAGATCTTCCCTCATCCATGACTTCTATCCCTTGGTCCGTTTCCTCCTCAGATGCTGAGAGATTGTTTGCCGATGCCCGCTCCACGCACAAGAAGATCATCCTGCAGGAAAATTTCACCAAGATGGTGGTCAGCGACGTCCCCCTAGGCTACCCGGATGACCCCTCCAGGTTTGTCAGCTGCTCTCAGGTGCTGTGTCAGCAGAGCTTCTTTGGAGGCATTCACTACTGGGAGGTGGAGAAGGAGGGAGGGAACTTCAGCGGCTTCGGCGTGGCCTACCAGAGCATCGCACGTGTCGGAACCGAGAGCCGCCTGGGCCGGAATAAAGTGTCCTGGTGCATTGAGTGGTGCAACGGCAAGCTCCAGGCCTGGCATGATGACAAGCAGACCGATCTCACCACCCCCAACACCAGCAAATATGGGGTGCTGCTGAACTTTGATGATGGCTATGTGGCCTTCTACTGCATCGGGAAAAAGTGTAGCCAGATCTACAAATTTAATGCCCGCTTTACGCATCCCGTCTTCCCCGCCTTTTGGATGTTCTCCAGTAAAACCGCGCTGTCTCTGTGCCAGTCCTACCAGCTGTAGCCGGGGTGGGGGGGATCCTGGAATCATTGCTTGGGAATAATAGTATGGGGTAGCAATCATTGCAGGTGGGTGGTAGTGAATCAGAATCAGTACCGTGCAGATATTCGAAACTACGATAATCATTACAAATGCTGCATGTCTCCGCAACAAATGACAGCGCCACATATCTCCGCAACAAATGACAGCGCCACATATCTCCGCAACAAATGACAGCGCCACGCAGTACCGTGCAGATATTCGAAACTATGGTAATCATTACAAATGCTGCATGTCTCCGCAACAAATGACAGCGCCACATATCTCCGCAACAAATGACAGCGCCACGCAATACCATACAGATATTCAAAACTACGATAATCATTACAAATGCTGCATGTCTCCGCAACAAATGACAGCGCCACGCAGTACCGTGCAGATATTCGAAACTATGGTAATCATTACAAATGCTGCATGTCTCCGCAACAAATGACAGCGCCACATATCTCCGCAACAAATGACAGCACCACGCAATACCATACAGATATTCAAAACTACGATAATCATTACAAATGCTGCATGTCTCCGCAACAAATGACAGCGCCACGCAGTACCGTGCAGATATTCGAAACTACGGTAATCATTACAAATGTTGCATGTCTCCGCCACAAATGACAGCGCCATGCAGTACCGTGCAGATATTCGAAACTATGATAATCAATACAAACGTTGCATGTCTCCGCAACAAATGACAGCGCCACATATCTCCACAACAAATGACAGCGCCACATATCTCTGCAACAAATGACAGCGCCACATATCTCCGCAACAAATGACAGCGCCACGCAATACCATACAGATATTCAAAACTACGATAATCATTACAAATGCTGCATGTCTCCGCAACAAATGACAGCGCCACATATCTCCACAACAAATGACAGCGCCACATATCTCTGCAACAAATGACAGCGCCACATATCTCCACAACAAATGACAGCGCCACGCAATACCATACAGATATTCAAAACTACGATAATCATTACAAATGCTGCATGTCTCTGCAACAAATGACAGCGCCACGCAGTACCGTGCAGATATTAGAAACTATGATAATCATTACAAATGTTGCATGTCTCCGCCACAAATGACAGCGCCATGCAGTACCGTGCAGATATTCGAAACTATGATAATCAATACAAACGTTGCATGTCTCCGCAACAAATGACAGCGCCACATATCTCCACAACAAACGACAGCGCCACATATCTCCACAACAAATGACAGCACCACGCAGTACCGTGCAGATATTAGAAACTATGATAATCATTACAAATGCTGAATGTCTCCGCAACAAATGACAGCGCCACATATCTCCGCAACAAATGACAGTGCCACATATCTCCGCAACAAATGACAGCGCCACATATCTCCGCAACAAATGACAGCGCCACGCAGTACCATACAGATATTCAAAACTACAATAATCATTACAAATGCTGCATGTCTCCGCCACAAATGACAGCGCCACGTAGTACCGTGCAGATATTCGAAACTATGATAATCAATACAAACATTGCATGTCTCCGCAACAAATGACAGCGCCACATATCTCCGCAACAAATGACAGCGCCACATATCTCCACAACAAATGACAGCGCCACATATCTCCGCAGCAAATTATATCGCCACGCAGTACCGTGCAGATATTAGAAACTACGATATTCATTACAAACGTTGCATGTCTCCGCAACAAATGACAGCGCCACGCAGTGCCATGCAAATCTTGTACAATAAAGTCTGAATTCTGCATCTACAGCCATGACACAGCATTTTAGGGAACATGAACATCCAATAGTCCATCGTGGCCATGTGTTCTCAAGTGTCAATGTTCGTCACCATATAATGTGTTCCCATTGTTGGTGGATACCATTGAATGGCGTGTTCCCATGGTTGCTGGATACCATTGTTTGGCGTGTTCCCATGGTTGTTGGATACCATTGTATGGCGTGTTCCCATGGTTGGTGGATAGGATTGTACAGCGTGTTCCCATTGTTGGTGGATACCATTGTATGGCGTGTTCCCATGGTTGCTGGATACCATTGTATGGCGTGTTCCCATGGTTGCTGGATACTATTGTACGGCGTGTTCACATGGTTGCTGGATACTATTGTACGGCGTGTTCCCATGGTTGCTGGATACTATTGTATGGCGTGTTCCCATGGTTGCTGGATACTATTGTATGGCGTGTTCCCATGGTTGCTGGATACTATTGTATGGCGTGTTCCCATGGTTGCTGGATACCATTGTATGGCGTGTTCCCATGGTTGGTGGATACCATTGTACGGCGTGTTCCCATGGTTGGTGGATACCATTGTACGGCGTGTTCCCATGGTTGGTGGATACCATTGTACGACGTGTTCCCATGGTTGTTGGATACCATTGTATGGCGTGTTCCCATGGTTGGTGGATAGGATTGTACAGCGTGTTCCCATTGTTGGTGGATACCATTGTATGGCGTGTTCCCATGGTTGGTGGATACCATTGTACGGCGTGTTCCCATGGTTGCTGGATACCATTGTATGGCGTGTTCCCATGGTTGCTGGATACTATTGTACGGCGTGTTCCCATGGTTGCTGGATACTATTGTATGGCGTGTTCCCATGGTTGCTGGATACCATTGTACGGCGTGTTCCCATGGTTGCTGGATACTATTGTATGGCGTGTTCCCATGGTTGGTGGATACTATTGTACGGCGTGTTCCCATGGTTGCTGGATACTATTGTATGGCGTGTTCCCATGGTTGCTGGATACCATTGTACGGCGTGTTCCCATGGTTGCTGGATACTATTGTAGGGCGTGTTCCCATGGTTGCTGGATACCATTGTACGGCGTGTTCCCATGGTTGGTGGATACCATTGTATGGCGTGTTCCCATGGTTGCTGGATACCATTGTTTGGCGTGTTCCCATGGTTGCTGGATACCATTGTATGGCGTGTTCCCATGGTTGCTGGATACCATTGTATGGCGTGTTCCCATGGTTGCTGGATACCATTGTATGGCGTGTTCCCATGGTTGCTGGATACCATTGTATGGCGTGTTCCCATGGTTGCTGGATACCATTGTATGGCGTGTTCCCATGGTTGCTGGATACCATTGTATGGCGTGTTCCCATGGTTGCTGGATACCATTGTATGGCGTGTTCCCATGGTTGCTGGATACCATTGTATGGCGTGTTCCCATGGTTGCTGGATACCATTGTATGGCGTGTTCCCATGGTTGCTGGATACCATTGTATGGCGTGTTCCCATGGTTGCTGGATACCATTGTATGGCGTGTTCCCATGGTTGGTGGATACCATTGTATGGCGTGTTCCCATGGTTGCTGGATACCATTGTATGGCGTGTTCCCATGGTTGCTGGATACCATTGTATGGCGTGTTCCCATGGTTGCTGGATACTATTGTCTGTCACCCGCAACAGAGAAATCCTAAAATGGTGCAGAATTATTATCGTTTCCAGTTTTGGAGACAGTACAGGAAGGGTGGGGACCCCGTTAGGGAGATTTCCATCTACTTCCTGTCCCAGATACACAGCAGGAAGTAAGGGGAGGGCTCATTGGAGGTGGAGGACATCCCCTGCTAGACAGGTGTCCCATTGGAGGATCTTCCTTCTGTTCCTCTTCTGATGACACAAAACAGTTGGATGACCTTCTGTCTCTGTAACAGTGGTCACCAAGTCATATAGAGAGCGTGAATCTCACAGCGGAGGGGAGAATCTCACAGCTGTAGTAGTAGGGATCGCTATCTCCTCTGCAGTAGGGATCTCTATCTCCTCTGCAGTAGGGATCTCTATCTCCTCTGTAGTAGGGATCTCTATCTCCTCTGCAGTAGGGATCTCTATCTCCTCTGTAGGAGGGATCTCTATCTCCTCTGTAGGGGGGATCTCTATCTCCTCTGCAGTAGGGATCGCTATCTCCTCTGCAGTAGGGATCTCTATCTCCTCTGCAGTAGGGATCTCTATCTCCTCTGCAGTAGGGATCTCTATCTCCTCTGTAGTAGGGATCTCTATCTCCTCTGCAGTAGGGATCTCTATCTCCTCTGCAGTAGGGATCGCTATCTCCTCTGTAGTAGGGATCTCTATCTCCTCTGTAGTAGGGATCTCTATCTCTGTAGGAGGGATCTCTATCTCCTCTGTAGTAGGGATCTCTATCTCCTCTGTAGGAGGGATCTCTATCTCCTCTGTAGGAGGGATCTCTATCTCCTCTGTAGTAGGGATCTCTATCTCCTCTGTAGGAGGGATCTCTATCTCCTCTGTAGGAGGGATCTCTATCTCCTCTGTAGGAGGGATCTCTATCTAATCTGCAGTAGGGATCTCTATCTCCTCTGCAGGAGGGATCTCTATCTCCTCTGTAGTAGGGATCTCTATCTAATCTGCAGTAGGGATCTCTATCTCCTCTGCAGGAGGGATCTCTATCTCCTCTGTAGGGGGGATCTCTATCTCCTCTGCAGTAGGGATCGCTATCTCCTCTGCAGTAGGGATCTCTATCTCCTCTGCAGTAGGGATCTCTATCTCCTCTGCAGTAGGGATCTCTATCTCCTCTGTAGTAGGGATCTCTATCTCCTCTGCAGTAGGGATCTCTATCTCCTCTGCAGTAGGGATCTCTATCTCCTCTGCAGTAGGGATCTCTATCTCCTCTGCAGGAGGGATCTCTATCTCTGTAGGAGGGATCTCTATCTCCTCTGTAGTAGGGATCTCTATCTCCTCTGTAGTAGGGATCTCTATCTCCTCTGTAGGAGGGATCTCTATCTCCTCTGTAGGAGGGATCTCTATCTCCTCTGTAGGAGGGATCTCTATCTAATCTGCAGTAGGGATCTCTATCTCCTCTGCAGGAGGGATCTCTATCTCCTCTGTAGTAGGGATCTCTATCTAATCTGCAGTAGGGATCTCTATCTCCTCTGCAGGAGGGATCGCTATCTCCTCTGCAGGAGGGATCTCTATCTCCTATGTAGGAGGGATCTCTATCTAATCTGCAGTAGGGATCTCTATCTCCTCTGCAGGAGGGATCTCTATCTCCTCTGTAGTAGGGATCTCTATCTAATCTGCAGGAGGGATCTCTATCTCCTCTGTAGTAGGGATCGCTATCTCCTCTGCAGGAGGGATCTCTATCTCCTCTGTAGTAGGGATCGCTATCTCCTCTGTAGTAGGGATCTCTATCTCCTCTGTAGTAGGGATCGCTATCTCCTCTGTAGTAGGGATCGCTATCTCCTCTGTAGTAGGGATCGCTATCTCCTCTGTAGTAGGGATCTCTATCTCCTCTGCGGGAGGGATCTCTATCTCCTCTGCGGGAGGGATCTCTATCTCCTCTGCGGGAGGGATCTCTATCTCCTCTGTAGTAGGGATCTCTATCTCCTCTGCAGTAGGGATCTCTATCTCCTCTGCAGGAGGGATCTCTATCTCCTCTGCAGTAGGGATCTCTATCTCCTCTGTAGTAGGGATCTCTATCTCCTTTGGACAATACGAAGTGTTAGGCTAGATGACAGAAAAGGCTTTCATTTCTGGTGTATGGAGCAGTAGGGGCTCGGGGCTCCCTACTCTTTCGATTGCAGTGAATAGCGTCTGGCAGACTATGACTGTATTAGAAGTCATCGGTGCAGACCACGTCCCCTATGTCATTGCCATGTGACAGGCGGGGGGGTTACCCTGGTATACCATTGTCATGTGACAGGCGGTGGGGGGGGGTTACCCTGGTATACCATTGTCATGTGACAAGCAGGGGATTACCCTGTTATGTCATTGTCATGTGACAGGTGGGGGGGGGGGTTTACCCTGGTATACCATTGTCATGTGACAGGTGGGGGGGGGTTACCCTGGTATACCATTGTCATGTGACAGGTGGGGGGGGGTTTACCCTGGTATACCATTGTCATGTGACAAGCAGGGGGGTTACCTCGATGTATCATAGTCATGTGACAGGCAGGGGGGTTACCTCGATGTATCATAGTCATGTGACAGGCAGGGGGTTACCTCGATGTATCATAGTCATGTGACAGGCAGGGGGTTACCTCGATGTATCATTGTCATGTGACAGGCAGGGGGGTTACCTCGATGTATCATTGTCATGTGACAGGCAGGGGGGTTACCTCGATGTATCATTGTCATGTGACAGGCAGGGGGTTACCTCGATGTATCATAGTCATGTGACAGGCAGGGGGTTACCTCGATGTATCATAGTCATGTGACAGGCAGGGGGTTACCTCGATGTATCATAGTCATGTGACAGGCAGGGGGTTACCTCGATGTATCATTGTCATGTGACAGGCAGGGGGTTACCCTGTTATATCATAGTCATGTGACAGGCAGGGGGTTACCTCGATGTATCATAGTCATGTGACAGGCAGGGGGGTTACCTCGATGTATCATAGTCATGTGACAGGCAGGGGGTTACCTCGATGTATCATTGTCATGTGACAGGCAGGGGGTTACCTCGATGTATCATAGTCATGTGACAGGCAGGGGGTTACCTCGATGTATCATTGTCATGTGACAGGCAGGGGGTTACCTCGATGTATCATTGTCATGTGACAGGCAGGGGGGTTACCCTGTTATATCATAGTCATGTGACAGGCGGGGGGTTACCTCGATGTATCATAGTCATGTGACAGGCAGGGGGTTACCTCGATGTATCATTGTCATGTGACAGGCAGGGGGGTTACTGTAGCTCAGTGGAACCAGGTTGAAAAAGCAGCTGTGAAGAGGTTGATGCTTTCCCTTCAGTGCAGAGACATGTTTTTACAAAGAATGATGCCAGCCAGATGGCATTTAGAAGGTCCCCAGAATATCAACTGATACCACATTTGTTATGGTACTCGCAGAACCCCTTCCAGGACTTCCAGAACACCTTCTCTCAAAATCTCTACCAAGGCCTCCAGAACACCATCTGTCTGCACCTCTGGCAAGGCCTCCAGAACACCTTCTGTCTGCACCTCTGGCAAGGTCTCCAGAACACCTTCTGTCTGCACCTCTGGCAAGGCCTCCAGAACACCTTCTGTCTGCACCTCTGGCAAGGCCTCCAGAACACCTTCTGTCAAAATCCCCACTAAGACTTCCAGTGGTGCTAGCAAAACCCCTGCCAGGACCTCCACTGCCACTCGGAGAACCAAGAAGTAAAGAATTTCCTGAAACAACGGTGGGCCTGTCCTCTGACCACAAGGTTTTTTTTCAGCTCCAGTCTTTGAACTGGCCATTGCTGTGTCTTCTCACCAGCTCTCCTCCGTGGATAAGAGCCATTATACTTTCTGATTACTTTGTTGTTGCTGACCTGGATTGTCCTGACTACTCTCGTCTGCCTCCTGCCCGGACCTGACTACTCCTGTGCCTGGCATTTCATGTACAGTCTCCAAAGCATAGCAGATCTCTTCCAGCTTCCTTCTTGGTGGGTCATTCCAGAGGGATGTGACCTGGTGACCACTCGCAGAGAAGAAAACTGAGACCACTAGGGTTTCTGGGCCATCTCCACCATCAAGAGTGCTCAGGTCCGCATCTCTGGTTTTGGTCACCACAACACCCTTAACAAATAAAATGGACCACTCTGTGTTGCAGCGCACTATGAAGGCAAATTGTTGTATAATCCTTCTAATAAGAAAGTAATTGTATGTA
>NW_028320387.1:0-90000 GCF_062004578.1 Staurois parvus | reverse complement strand
AATCTCAGAAAATGAGAATATTCCATGCAATCAATAAAACACGGATTGTACATAGAACAATATCGCACCTCTGAAAAGTAGAAGCTGCATATGTACTCAGGACTTGGTTTGGGCCCCTTTTGCAGCAATTACTGCCTCAATGCGGCGTGGCATGAAAGCTATCAGCCTGTGGCACTGCTGAGGTGTTATGGAAGACCAGGATGCTTCAATAGCGGCCTTCGACTCTTCTGCATTGTTCGGTCTCATGTCTCTCATCTTTCTCTTGGCAATGCCCCATAGATTCTCTATGGGGTTCAGGTCAGGCGAGTTTGTTGGCCAATCAAGCACAGTAATCCCACGGTCATTGAACCAGGTTTTGGTGCTTTTGGCAGTGTGGGCGGAGCTAAGTCCTGCTGGAAAATTAAGTCATCATCCCCATAAAGCTGGTCTGCGGAAGGAAGCATGAAGTGCTCCAACATATCCTGGTAGACGGCTGCGTTGACCCTGGACTTGATGAAGCACAGAGGACCAACATCAGCAGATGACATGGCTCCCCAAATCACAGACTGTGGAAACTTCACACTGGACTTCAAGCATCTTGCAGTGTGTGCCTCTCCATTCTTCCCCCATACTCGGGGTCCTTGTGCCTCTCCATTCTTCCTCCATACTCGGGGTCCTCGGGCCTCTCCATTCTTCCTCCATACTCGGGGTCCTTGGGCCTCTCCATTCTTCCTCCATACTCGGGGTCCTTGGGCCTCTCCATTCCTCCTCCATACTCGGGGTCCTCGGGCCTCTCCATTCTTCCTCCATACTCGGGGTCCTTGGGCCTCTCCATTCTTCCTCCATACTCGGGGTCCTCGGGCCTCTCCATTCTTCCTCCATACTCGGGGTCCTTGGGCCTCTCCATTCTTCCTCCATACTCGGGGTCCTTGGGCCTCTCCATTCCTCCTCCATACTCGGGGTCCTCGGGCCTCTCCATTCTTCCTCCATACTCGGGGTCCTTGGGCCTCTCCATTCTTCCTCCATACTCGGGGTCCTCGGGCCCCTCCATTCTTCCTCCGTACTCGGGGTCCTCGGGCCTCTCCATTCTTCCTCTGTACTCGGGGTCCTTGGGCCTCTCCATTCTTCCTCCATACTTGGGGTCCTTGGGCCTCTCCATTCTTCCTCCACACTCGGGGTCCTCGGGCCTCTCCATTCTTCCCCCATACTCGGGGTCCTTGGTTTCCAAATGAGATGCAAAAGTTGCTCTCATCAGAAAAGAGGACTTTGGACCACTGAGCACAGACCAGGTCTGTGTTTCTTTAGCCCAAGTGAGATGCTTCTGTCGTTGTTTGTTGTTCAGGAGCGGCTTGACAAGAGGAATACGACATTTGAAGCCCATGTCCAGGATCCGCCTGTGTGTGGTGACTCTTGATGCACTGACTCCAGCCTCAGTCCACTCCTTGTGAAAGTCCCCAACCCCTTTGAATGGCCTTTTCCTGACAATCCTCTCCAGGCTGCGGTCATCCCTGCTGCTTGTGCACCTTTTCCTGCCAATCCTCTCCAGGCTGCGGTCATCCCTGCTGCTTGTGCACCTTTCCCTGACAATCCTCTCCAGGCTGCGGTCATCCCTGCTGCTTGTGCACCTTTTCCTGACAATCCTCTCCAGGCTGCGGTCATCCCTGCTGCTTGTGCACCTTTTCCTGCCAATCCTCTCCAGGCTGCGGTCATCCCTGCTGCTTGTGCACCTTTCCCTGACAATCCTCTCCAGGCTGCGGTCATCCCTGCTGCTTGTGCACCTTTTTCTTCCACACTTTTCCCTCCCACATACCTGTCTATCAATGTGCTTTGATACAGCACTTTGGGAACATCCAACTTCTTCTGCAATTCCCTTCTGAGGCTTTCCCTCCTTATGGAGGGTGTCAGTGATGGTGTCAGGTCAGCAGTCTTTCCCATGATTGGGATTCCTACTGAACCCGACTGGGAGACCATTTAAAGGCTCAGGAACCCTTTGCAGGTGTTATGGCTGAATGAGCTGATTAGAGTGGGACACTTTGAGCCGAGATTATTCCACCTTTTCACAATATTCTCATTTTCTGAGATTGTGGATTTGGGGTTTTCAGGAGCTGTAAGCCATAATCATCACAATGATGACAAATCACGGCTGGAACTATCTTGCTTTGCATGGAATGAGTCTCATATATCAGTGTCACCTGTATACACACATATAAACACACACACACATATATATATATACATACACAGGGGGTACGTACACACACACATATATAAACACACACACACACACACACACACACACACACACACACGTTTTTCCTCTTTCCACACACGGATGGAGCTCCTAGCCTCTCCCTCCCCTGACATCATGTCAATGACAACCTTTCAAAAACACAGAAATGGATAGAGTTCCTAAATTGGGGGATTCCCCAGCAACTGTCTTTCAGGCGGATACATCTACACACCCCACAAAAACTATTTGGAATTTATTTCCCTCCTAAATGATGAAGGCTTGTCCTTGGAAACACAACAATACACCAGGGTCCTCCAATAATGTCCCCAATACTGAGTGCAAATCTCCGAGAGCAGGAGCGAAATCTTCCTGCATGCCAAAGGACAGGAAAACCTCGTCCCACACGTCCAACTGTCTATGGACCATCAACAAAATGGTGGTCCATCCCAGTGTGGTGTATTTGTGGAATGAAGACACCTCCATTTTCAGTCTTTCTTGCTTTAGCTGACTATTCTCAGATTGGAACCTCGTTATTTGGGGTCTACAAGAGACTTGGCTTTGGCTGCTGTGGCCTCCATGACTGGGAGAATTGCCCCACCTTGCAGAGTAAACTTCTTTGTGTCTTGGTGCAGTTTTGGGGTACCGAGGGTTCCTGTGCTTACTACAATATCATGTGATGGGCCCCAAACATCTGAGAACTTCCCTGAATAAGCCCTTCTCTGATCACATGACGACTGAGACACATGACAATGGCTGAAATGTGGAGAATTCACTCTCATTGTCTGAGGAACATTCACCCACAACAGATTCACCTGATGCGTCCACTGCCACTACATTACTACCACGTCAGACCCATTCTCTATTCCCAAGCCCGAGTCAGTCTCAAAAGCTTTCCCCATCATGCTCTTTGCTGCCGGGCCGCGTTTCCCTAGATTTACTCTCCGCCTTGACTCTTCCCGAGTTCGATGCGTATGGGGGGGGGCGTGGACTCCGCCGATTTTGGGGTGCCCCGGGTCACCTCCTTGAGCATCCATACCTTGCTAAGCAGCTTTTAAAAAATATCTGCGAATGACAGGGGGACCGCCAGGAGGCGCGTCTTTGTGTCCGTTTCGCCATTTGCCTGCTTTGCGACTTTACCATCGTGAACCTTTACTGAAGAATGTCCGTCGCTGCATTCCAGTGCAGGTGATAGCGGCCTAATCGCGTTCAGCGTCCTGAGCAGAATGCATCGCACGGACACGCCTCTTTATGACACGGAAGCTCGATGGCGCGCGAATGTTGATTTCATTCGGTAGGATTTTTAGGCCTAGTCCCGTATTTTTGGGTCGCACGATGTCCGTGCAGCACATTTTACATGGAAATGTTGGCATTTCTGGCTGCAGAGTTGCAAACAGCCAACAGGTGTCATGAGTGAGCTGATTTTTAGTTGTGATTCCCACTATCGGCCACTAGATGGCAGGGTGTCATTCGTATTAAATGTCAGCTGTTTTCAGCTCCAGAAGAGAACAGAATTCCTTTTTTCCAGGAATTAGGAAGAAATGTTCTCACGTGTGCAATTTTGAAGCGGTCATTAGAGAAGCATATATGTACCATGTATGATTCGTGTTTAGAGGCTCTGGGTCATTTTGTCATTTTATTCTAGTTGTCCAATTTGGAGTTGATTGCATCCCATTGACAGCGATATTGCTGACTTTCATCCTCACAGAAGATGGAGACCGTATTCCCAACGCTGGCGGATTTCCACTCCAATCGAGTATATGTTGTGTACAGGGGTAGGTAGGTGACCTGGCGTGTATTTTACAATACGGATGACCCGTCATGTATGGGGATATAATGGGAACCTGTGGTGGGTGATATGATGGGAGCTTGTGGTGGGTGATATGATGGGAGCCTGTGGTGGGTGATGTGATGGGAGCCTGTGGTGGGTGATATGACAGGAGCCTGTGGTGGGTGATATGGTGGGAGCCTGTGGTGGGTGATACAACGGGAGCCTGTGGTGGGTGATATGGTGGGAGCCTGTGGTGGGTGATATGATGGGAGCCTGTGGTGGGTGATACGATGGGAGCCTGTGGTGGGTGATATGATGGGAGCCTGTGGTGGGTGACGCGACGGGAGCCTGTGGTGGGTGATATGATGGGAGCTTGTGGTGGGTGATGGGAGCCTGTGGTGGGTGATACGATGGGAGCCTGTGGTGGGTGACATGGTGGGAGCCTGTGGTGGGTGATGGGAGCCTGTGGTGGGTGATACGATGGGAGCCTGTGGTGGGTGATGGGAGCCTGTGGTGGGTGATACGATGGGAGCCTGTGGTGGGTGATGGGAGCCTGTGGTGGGTGATATGGTGGGAGCCTGTGGTGGGTGATACAACGGGAGCCTGTGGTGGGTGATATGGTGGGAGCCTGTGGTGGGTGATACGATGGGAGCCTGTGGTGGGTGATACGATGGGAGCCTGTGGTGGGTGATATGATGGGAGCCTGTGGTGGGTGACGCGACGGGAGCCTGTGGTGGGTGATATGATGGGAGCTTGTGGTGGGTGATGGGAGCCTGTGGTGGGTGATACGATGGGAGCCTGTGGTGGGTGACATGGTGGGAGCCTGTGGTGGGTGATGGGAGCCTGTGGTGGGTGATACGATGGGAGCCTGTGGTGGGTGACATGGTGGGAGCCTGTGGTGGGTGATGGGAGCCTGTGGTGGGTGATATGATGGGAACCTGTGGTGGGTGATACGATGGGAGCCTGTGGTGGGTGATGGGAGCCTGTGGTGGGTGATATGATGGGAACCTGTGGTGGGTGATGGGAGCCTGTGGTGGGTGATACGATGGGAGCCTGTGGTGGGTGATATGATGGGAACCTGTGGTGGGTGATATGATGGGAACCTGTGGTGGGTGATATGATGGGAGCCTGTGGTGGGTGATGGGAGCCTGTGGTGGGTGATATGATGGGAGCCTGTGGTGGGTGATACGGTGGGAGCCATCACGCCTGGGACATCACGCCTGGGAAATCACGCCTGAGACATCACGCCTGGGACAATCTACACAACCCATTATTGTGGAACGCTACAATAACATGAACTTGGTTCCTTGAAGAGCAGAAAGGCGAGCCGTCACCCGGAGGAACATAAAGAGATTGTGTCATGTGTGGGCAAATCAAGAGAACGTGTCTTGTATTGAAGTACATAGAGGACTTGTCCTGGATGGGACCATAAACACAGCCTGTCCACAAATGGCCTCCAAAAGGTCCAATATCTTGGCAGCCAGAAGACTGAAATATTTCATCTCTGACAGAACCCAAAGGATTCAGGATTCGGGGCAGTACAGTAGCTTTGCCATTAGTGCTTCCCCCACTCCTCCAATGACAAGGGGCAAGAGCAGCTTCCCCCACTCCTCCAATGACAAGGGGCAAGAGCAGCTTCCCCCACTCCTCCAATGACAAGGGGCAAACGCAGCTTCCCCCACTCCTCCAATGACAAGGGGCAAACACAGCTTCCCCCACTCCTCCAATGACAAGAGGCAAACGCAGCTTCCCCCACTCCTCCAATGACAAGGGGCAAACACAGCTACCCCCACTCCTCCAATGACAAGGGGCAAGAGCAGCTTCCCCCACTCCTCCAATGACAAGGGGCAAGAGTAGCTTCCCCCACTCCTCCAATGACAAGGGGCAAGAGTAGCTTCCCCCACTCCTCCAATGACAAGGGGCAAGAGCAGCTTCCCCCACTCCTCCAATGACAAGGGGCAAGAGCAGCTTCCCCCACTCCTCCAATGACAAGGGGCAAACGCAGCTTCCCCCACTCCTCCAATGACAAGGGGCAAGAGCAGCTTCCCCCACTCCTCCAATGACAAGGGGCAAACGCAGCTTCCCCCACTCCTCCAATGACAAGGGGCAAACGCAGCTTCCCCCACTCCTCCAATGACAAGGTGCAAACGCAGCTTCCCCCACTCCTCCAATGACAAGGGGCAAACGCAGCTTCCCCCACTCCTCCAATGACAAGGGGCAAGAGCAGCTTCCCCCACTCCTCCAATGACAAGGGGCAAGAGCAGCTTCCCCCACTCCTCCAATGACAAGGGGCAAACGCAGCTTCCCCCACTCCTCCAATGACAAGGGGCAAACGCAGCTTCCCCCACTCCTCCAATGACAAGGGGCAAACGCAGCTTCCCCCACTCCTCCAATGACAAGGGGCAAACGCAGCTTCCCCCACTCCTCCAATGACAAGGGGCAAACATAGCTACCCCCACTCCTCCAATGACAAGGGGCAAACGCAGCTACCCCCACTCCTCCAATGACAAGGGGCAAGAGCAGCTTCCCCCACTCCTCCAATGACAAGGGGCAAACGCAGCTTTCCCCACTCCTCCAATGACAAGGGGCAAGAGCAGCTTCCCCCACTCCTCCAATGAAAAGGGGCAAATGCAGCTTCCCCCGCTCCTCCAATGACAAGGGGCAAACGCAGCTTCCCCCACTCCTCCAATGACAAGGTGCAAACGCAGCTTCCCCCACTCCTCCAATGACAAGGGGCAAACGCAGCTTCCCCCACTCCTCCAATGATAAGGGGCAAGAGCAGCTTCCCCCACTCCTCCAATGACAAGGGGCAAACGCAGCTTCCCCCACTCCTCCAATGACAAGGGGCAAACGCAGCTACCCCCACTCCTCCAATGACAAGGGGCAAGAGCAGCTTCCCCCACTCCTCCAATGACAAGGGGCAAGAGTAGCTTCCCCCACTCCTCCAATGACAAGGGGCAAGAGTAGCTTCCCCCACTCCTCCAATGACAAGGGGCAAGAGCAGCTTCCCCCACTCCTCCAATGACAAGGGGCAAACGCAGCTTCCCCCACTCCTCCAATGACAAGGGGCAAACGCAGCTTCCCCCGCTCCTCCAATGACAAGGGGCAAACGCAGCTTCCCCCACTCCTCCAATGACAAGGTGCAAACGCAGCTTCCCCCACTCCTCCAATGACAAGGGGCAAACGCAGCTTCCCCCACTCCTCCAATGACAAGGGGCAAGAGCAGCTTCCCCCACTCCTCCAATGACAAGGGGCAAGAGCAGCTTCCCCCACTCCTCCAATGACAAGGGGCAAACGCAGCTTCCCCCACTCCTCCAATGACAAGGGGCAAACGCAGCTTCCCCCACTCCTCCAATGACAAGGGGCAAACGCAGCTTCCCCCACTCCTCCAATGACAAGGGGCAAACGCAGCTTCCCCCACTCCTCCAATGACAAGGGGCAAACATAGCTACCCCCACTCCTCCAATGACAAGGGGCAAACACAGCTACCCCCACTCCTCCAATGACAAGGGGCAAACGCAGCTACCCCCACTCCTCCAATGACAAGGGGCAAGAGAAGCTTCCCCCACTCCTCCAATGACAAGGGGCAAACGCAGCTTCCCCCACTCCTCCAATGACAAGGGGCAAGAGCAGCTTCCCCCACTCCTCCAATGAAAAGGGGCAAATGCAGCTTCCCCCGCTCCTCCAATGACAAGGGGCAAACGCAGCTTCCCCCACTCCTCCAATGACAAGGTGCAAACGCAGCTTCCCCCACTCCTCCAATGACAAGGGGCAAACGCAGCTTCCCCCACTCCTCCAATGATAAGGGGCAAGAGCAGCTTCCCCCACTCCTCCAATGACAAGGGGCAAACGCAGCTTCCCCCACTCCTCCAATGACAAGGGGCAAGAGCAGCTTCCCCCACTCCTCCAATGACAAGGGGCAAGAGCAGCTTCCCCCACTCCTCCAATGACAAGGGGCAAACGCAGCTTCCCCCACTCCTCCAATGACAAGGGGCAAGAGCAGCTTCCCCCACTCCTCCAATGACAAGGGGCAAGAGCAGCTTCCCCCACTCCTCCAATGACAAGGGGCAAGAGCAGCTTCCCCCACTCCTCCAATGACAAGGGGCAAGAGCAGCTTCCCCCACTCCTCCAATGACAAGGGGCAAAATCACCTCCCCCCACTCCTCCAATGACAAGGGGCAAGAGCAGCTTCCCCCACTCCTCCAATGACAAGGGGCAAACACAGCTACCCCCACTCCTCCAATGACAAGGGGCAAACGCAGCTTCCCCCACTCCTCCAATGACAAGGGGCAAACACAGCTTCCCCCACTCCTCCAATGACAAGGGGCAAACGCAGCTTCCCCCACTCCTCCAATGACAAGGGGCAAGAGCAGCTTTCCCCACTCCTCCAATGACAAGGGGCAAGCGCAGCTTCCCCCACTCCTCCAATGACAAGGGGCAAGCGCAGCTTCCCCCACTCCTCCAATGACAACGGACAAACGCAGCTTCCCCCACTCCTCCAATGACCAGGGGCAAGAGCAGCTTCCCCCACTCCTCCAATGACAAGGGGCAATCGCAGCTTCCCCCACTCCTCCAATGACAAGGGGCAAACGCAGCTTCCCCCACTCCTCCAATGACAAGGGGCAAACGCAGCTTCCCCCACTCCTCCAATGACAAGGGGCAAACGCAGCTTCCCCCACTCCTCCAATGACAAGGGGCAAACGCAGCTTCCCCCACTCCTCCAATGACAAGGGGCAGAAGCAGCTTCCCCCACTCCTCCAATGACAAGGGGCAAGAGCAGCTTCCCCCACTCCTCCAATGACAAGGGGCAAACGCAGCTTTCCCCACTCCTCCAATGACAAGGGGCAAGAGCAGCTTCCCCCACTCCTCCAATGACAAGGGGCAAGCGCAGCTTCCCCCACTCCTCCAATGACAAGGGGCAAGAGCAGCTTCCCCCACTCCTCCAATGACAAGGGGCAAGCGCAGCTTCCCCCACTCCTCCAATGACAAGGGGCAAGAGCAGCTTCCCCCACTCCTCCAATGACAAGGAGCAAGCGCAGCTTCCCCCACTCCTCCAATGACAAGGGGCAAACGCAGCTTCCCCCACTCCTCCAATGACAACGGGCAAACGCAGCTTCCCCCACTCCTCCAATGACAAGGGACAAACGCAGCTTCCCCCACTCCTCCAATGACAAGGGGCAAACATAGCTACCCCCACTCCTCCAATGACAAGGGGCAAGAGCAGCTTCCCCCACTCCTCCAATGACAAGGGGCAAGAGCAGCTTCCCCCACTCCTCCAATGACAAGGGGCAAGCGCAGCTTCCCCCACTCCTCCAATGACAAGGGGCAAATGCAGCTTCCCCCACTCCTCCAATGACAAGGGGCAAACGCAGCTTCCCCCACTCCTCCAATGACAAGGGGCAAACGCAGCTTCCCCCACTCCTCCAATGACAAGGGGCAAACGCAGCTTCCCCCACTCCTCCAATGACAAGGGGCAAGCGCAGCTTCCCCCACTCCTCCAATGACAAGGGGCAAACGCAGCTTTCCCCACTCCTCCAATGACAAGGGGCAAACGCAGCTACCCCCACTCCTCCAATGACAAGGGGCAAGAGCAGCTTCCCCCACTCCTCCAATGAAGGGCTGCCAGCTTGGCTCACACAGCTAGTCTCCCTCTTCTAGTGAGGAGCTGGATATTGCAAATCGACTTCCCATCTCGGTCGGGAAAGCTTGTAAATCCCCAAAGACTCTTGTTTATCAGCTGACTAGAGCAGACCTGCCAGAAAGACGGATATTATGAATCCAATGCGGGTAAATTATCAGCAAGTAATGGATGCAAATGGTTTTATTTAGTACAAACAGATCATGGAAAGGGTTGGAATGTGAAGCATGGTGAAGCATGGTGTACACACCGTCAATCACAAATATAAAATCAGTGAATAAAAACACAAAACAAAAAGAGCGTTCTGCGTGTTCACTTCGCTGCATCGGTGTGAATGGATGAAAGAACCGTAATGGGCAGAAAATCTTCTGTTGTATTTGGGAAGTCCATAAGAGTTGTATTCAAGTTGAGTGAATCTTCACAATATAGATTTCTTATCCTTTCTCTTCTATCTTGGAAGTGTCTGTGAGCTTCCTTCATATATTCATCAATGTAGAATGATGGAAAATGAGTAATGAGATTCCTGGAGAATAAATATTCAGTGAATAAAGAATCTGAGATGAGTCACTTTAAGTATCTATATAATAAATGGAACCAGCGCCACGGAAATAGCTGCAAAACCTAACCTATAAGAGTGTATAGGGGAGCTCCGTGAGGACGTCGATGACGAAACGCGTAGGCAGGAGCCTTTGGATGTGACGTCAGCACGCTCCTGGTCTGCTTGTGTAGGCTTAGCTGGGGTTGGTTGATTTCTTTGTACACACACACTGTTTATACTGGTGTTTGTACCATGTTTGTAAGTGAATTTGTTTATTAACTAGTTGCCGACCGCAGATAGCCGAATGACGGCTAAACTGCGGCCGGCCAGTTCTGGGTGGACGTCATATGATGTCCTCCCAGAACGTGCTCTCCTGCGCACCCCCGGGGGCACGCACCCAGCGATCTCCATGATCGCTGTGTCCTACGGACACAGCTGATCACGTGATGTGGTAAAAGGCCAATCACAGCGGCCTTTTACCACGTGATCAGCCGTGTCCAATTACACGCTGATCACAGGGAAATGCAAGTGCCGGTTCTCGGCTGCACTTTCCTCACGCTGTCAGATCGTGAGGAAAGTACTGCCGAGAACCGGCAGTTGTCAGAGCGGGGATCGGCACCGATCATCAGGGCACTGATGATCAGTGCCCTGATGATCGGTGCCCAGCAGTGCCACCCGCAAGTTCCGCCCACCTGTGCCCAGCAGTGCGCCCACTAGCTCCGCCCACCTGTGCCCAGCAGATCACCCACCTGTGCCCAGCAGATCACCCACCTGTGCCCAGCAGTGCACCCACCTGTGCCCAGCAGTGCACCCACCTGTGCCCACCCACCTGTGTCCACCAGTGCCACCCACCTGTGCCCACCCACCAGTGCCACCCACCAGTGCAGCCCAGCAGTGCTGCCAGTCAGTGCCACCAGTCAGTGCCCAGCAGTGATGCCAGTCAGTGCCGTCTATCAGTACCCATCATCAGTGTCACCTATCAGTGCCGCCTATCAGTGCTGCATATTAGTGCCGCCTATCCGTGAGACCTCATTAGTACTGCCTATCTGTGCCCTTTAGTGCTGCCTATCAGTGCCCATCAGTGCCGCCTATCAGTGCCCATCAGTGCCACCTATCAGTGCCCATCAGTGCTGCCTCATCAACGCACAACAGTGAAGGAGAAAAAATACCTGTTTGAAAAATGTTATAATAGAAACAAAGAAACTTTTTTTTTTTTCAAATTTTTTACATTTTTTTATTTATAGTGCAAAAAGTAAAGCGCCCAGCTCTATTTGTGAGAAAAAAATGATCAAAATTTCATATGGGTACAATGTTGCATGACCGCGCAATTGTCAATCAAAGTGCAGCAGCGCTGAAAGCTGAAAATTGGCCTGGTAAGGAAGGGGGTAGAAGTGCCCGGTAGGCAGGAAGGGGGTAGAAGTGCCCTGTAGGCAGGAAGGGGGTAGAAGTACCGGGTAGGCAGGAAGGGGGTAGAAGTACCGGGTAGGCAGGAAGGGGGTAGAAGTGCCGGGTAGGCAGGAAGGGGGTAGAAGTGTCCTGTAGGCAGGAAGGGGGTAGAAGTGCCGGGTAGGCAGGAAGGGGGTAGAAGTGCCCTGTAGGCAGGAAGGGGGTAGAAGTGCCGGGTAGGCAGGAAGGGGGTAGAAGTGCCGGGTAGGCAGGAAGGGGGTAGAAGTGCCGGGTAGGCGAGGGGTTAAGGAACAATGTTTTTATTATATACTGCACCAGGAGTTTGTCCTTTTCTCTTCTGAGTGGCGGTCTGAACTTCTCCTGTTGAAGATACTCTTTAGTTTTGGAGTGGATTTTCAGCCCTGCAGAGCATTACTCCTTGGAATTCATCCTGCAAAGTTCCTATTGTTGCTGTCATCATACTGATCATCGCTCCCGTCGCGCTTTATGCTGGTTTATTATATATCAGCATTTTGCTCTGGTGAGTTTGATGTAATCCATTTGGGTGGCGGATTCACTTGGTGATATATGTTTCTGGACACTATTGATCATTTTGAACATTTATTACATTTTTTGGACTTTCTTTTTGCTGGACTTTACTTATTTATCACTTATTATTTGTTTGTTTGATATATATTTGTATACATTTAAGTTTTGACACTTTAAGTATCTATCTGCATCTATGACAGCAAGCTTGAATCCAACAGTAAAAATGGCTTCTAGAGAGGGAATCTAACATTATGGACGCTATTACCTTCTTTGTGATTGGTCATCATCATATAAGTTGGTAAAGGAAATTGTATAATGTATGGCCAGCTTCAATCGGCCGATATTCCATGAATACGATGCATTCAGTGGATAACAATAATGGTAAATCTATGACGAATGATAAAAGTATTAATATACAAAAAATCAAACATCTCTTCGGGCAGCTCCAAGGAAAGAAATAGTTACCTGATAAAGGTCATCATTGTTTATGGATCATTGTGACATAAATGTAAGATTCGGGTAGCTGAGATCTGTACAAATATGTCATCGTAGATCTCGTCTCGTGTTATTACAGATATTATTATTATACAGGATTTATGGTGCCAACAGTTTGCTCAGCGTTTTAAAATATAATAAGTGTTCAGTATTCAGTCAGAGACATACGTCCTCCAATCAGTGTTCAGTATTCAGTCAGAGACATATGTTCACCAATCAGCGTTCAGTATTCAGTCAGAGACATACGTCCTCCAATCAGTGTTCAGTATTCAGTCAGAGACATACGTCCTCCAATCAGTGTTCAGTATTCAGTCAGAGACATACGTCCTCCAATCAGTGTTCAGTATTCAGTCAGAGACATATGTTCACCAATCAGCGTTCAGTATTCAGTCAGAGACATACGTCCTCCAATCAGTGTTCAGTATTCAGTCAGAGACATATGTTCACCAATCAGCGTTCAGTATTCAGTCAGAGACATATGTCCTCCAATCAGTGTTCAGTATTCAGTCAGAGACATATGTTCACCAATCAGCGTTCAGTATTCAGTCAGAGACATATGTCCTCCAATCAGTGTTCAGTATTCAGTCAGAGACATACGTCCTCCAATCAGCGTTCAGTATTCAGTCAGAGACGTTCAGTATTCAGTCAGAGACATATGTCCTCCAATCAGCATTCAGTATTCAGTCAGAGACGTACGTCCTCCAATCAGTGTTTAGTATTCAGTCAGAGACATATGTTCACCAATCAGCATTCAGTATTAGTCAGAGACGTACATCCTCCAATCAGTGTTCAGTATTCAGTCAGAGACATACGTCCTCCAGTCAGTGTTCAGTATTCAGTCAGAGACATATGTTCACCAATCAGTGTTCAGTATTCAGTCAGAGACATACGTCCTCCAATCAGTGTTCAGTCAGAGACATACGTCCTCCAATCAGTGTTCAGTAGTCAGTCAGAGACATACGTCCTCCAATCAGTGTTCAATATTCAGTCAGAGACATATGTCCTCCAATCAGTGTTCAGTATTCAGTCAGAGACATACGTCCTCCAATCAGTGTTCAGTCAGAGACATACGTCCTCCAATCAGTGTTCAGTATTCAGTCAGAGACATACGTCCTCCAATCAGTGTTCAATATTCAGTCAGAGACATATGTCCTCCAATCAGTGTTCAGTATTCAGTCAGAGACATATGTTCACCAATCAGCATCTGAAAGGACAGAGCAGCTTCTAGGCTGAAGGTGACACCTGAATGCCAATAAAACGTTGTCACCGATGTAGTCAGACTTTGCCACCTTCTTGAAGTCTAAAAGAGGGTCTCTCGCCATTTCGGCTTCGGGAAGCAGCAGGAGACCAGGAGGGGCTCCGATGTGTCTGCCAGCTCTGATTTATATCCCCAGATCAGCGGAATCTATTTCATCTCTCATAAAAGCTAAAATATTAGTTGCAGAGAGATGAAAATACTTCCTTCTGATTGGACACTCTGTAGGCTACATCTGCATGTAAAACTGTATTTGTAGCCCCTGTGAAATCCCAGAAACGCAGAAAACGGTTATATGGCGCCTGATTGCGACAGCAGAACAGTGTTTGGTACTGTCGCGATCGGACTGATGCGCTGGTGTCAGAAATTCTATCCCTGACTTGGTGATTCAAATCGTTCTTGGTCCAATCGACTTTGGACACTTCAGACCCCAGAACGTACTGTGGGCTGGTACAGGAACACCCCCCAGGGATGATTGGCCAAGGGCTAATGTCCAGCCCACGTCCATAT
Source organism: Staurois parvus (assembly GCF_062004578.1). NCBI lineage: Eukaryota > Metazoa > Chordata > Amphibia > Anura > Ranidae > Staurois > Staurois parvus. The sequence continues at coordinate 75,652 of NW_028320387.1, read as the reverse complement.
TTCAACAAGTTGAGGACCCTGAGATATGGACGGCGTGATTTGTACGGAGTCGGTTCCATCTGACTGGTGAATCGCGGACTTTCTCTGACTTGCTCCAGTTGCAGGCTAAATCTTAGTAAAAGTTTTATTTCTGTTTTTATTCACTTTTATGTTATAGTGAATAGCCAATTGTGTGTCTTTTTGTATTTTCTGTAACTTTTTTTACTTTGGACATATTTTATGCTCCGCCCACTTTTGGGATATTCAATCATAAAATTAATAAGTGACTTCTGTGTACTAAGCTCAGGCTCAGATCTCTGGAGAGATTGTTGCATTGTAGGGTCTATGTGCTCGGTCAAGCTCATTGCCAATCTGTATGCAATTGCACTGTGTGTGGGCAGATTGCGTGCAGATTGTAAAGGTAACAGATCTGCCAGACGGAGATCTGTGTGTGTGGGGTGGCCCAGCAGACCAGTCTGCGGATAAACTGTTGGGTGGTGGCAAGCTACCGTTTGTTGTGTGTCTGTTGTGGGGGGGTGTGGACAGTGGAAGAGTGATGGACCCGGGGGGGGGGGGTTCTAGCTTGTAGGATAGCTGGAGGAATACTAGAAGGGAGTGCCAATTGCTAGACTGTTCCCCAAACCTTAGAGTGCACCAGATTGTATGTAAGATTTGTATCTGCCTGTGTGTGGTCAGCCAGCTGGATTGGAATGGAGTCTCCCTCTAGTGGTGACCAGAGGTAGTGCGGGCTGTGAAAGTGTATCACGGCCGGTCCTATATATTCAGACTAAGTCCCCCTCATTCCCTCTTTACCCCAAGTCACGGCCGGACGTGCACGCCTCGGTTAGCTAGTCGCTGTGGGCGTGTGTGTGCGGTTTGGACCCGTGACAATCATTAAGACCCGTTTTCAAAAGATGAGAGGCCTAATTCCTCCTAAATGCCAAAAACGATATGTAGTTGTAGGTAAAGCTTGGATGGCAGCACAGCACTGGACATGTATGTTGGACATGTATGTAAGTCGCCTTCTGTGGCCCCAAAACTCCTCTTCTACATAAGAGCAAGGCGGTTCCTTTAACAGGTTTTTGGACAGAAAGTCCCGTTTTCCATATAGTAATGCTTATCGCATGGCGCAAAATCGGTTTTCACCTATAAAAGGCCCAAAAATGTCTCTTCAACCGCCTCCCGCCCGCCATATAGTAATATGATGGACACAAGGCGGTTCTCTCCATCTGGGAGGAGTCATATGACGTCCTCCCATTCTCACCGCATCACTTATTTACAAAATTTTATAACAAAAACTAAGAAAAAACATTTTTTTTTCCAAATTTTCAGTGGTTTTTGGTTTGTTTAAGAAAAAAAAAACCCCGAGGTGATTAAATACCACCAAAAAAAAGCTCTATCTGTCACAAAAAAATGATAAAAAGTTCATATGGGTACAATGTTGCATGACCGTGCAATTGTCATTCAAAGTACAACAGCGCTGAAAGCTGGAAATTGGCCTGGGCAGGAAGGGGGTAGAAGTGCCCTGTAGGCAGGAAGGGGGTAGAAGTGTCCTGTAGGCAGGAAGGGGGTAGAAGTGCCCTGTAGGCAGGAAGGGGGTAGAAGTGCCCTGTAGGCAGGAAGGGGTAGAAGTGCCCGGTAGGCAGGAAGGGGGTAGAAGTGCCCGGTAGGCAGGAAGGGGGTAGAAGTGTCCGGTAGGCAGGAAGGGGGTAGAAGTGCCCGGTAGGCAGGAAGGGGGTAGAAGCGCCCGGTAGGCAGGAAGGGGGTAGAAGCGCCCTGTAGGCAGAAAGGGGGTAGAAGCGCCCGGTAGGCAGGAAGGGGGTAGAAGCGTCCGGTAGGCAGGAAGGGGGTAGAAGCGTCCGGTAGGCAGGATGGGGGTAGAAGCGTCCTGTAGGCAGGAAGGGGGTAGAAGCGTCCTGTAGGCAGGAAGGGGGTAGAAGTGTCCGGTGGGCAGGAAGGGGGTAGAAGTGTCCGGTGGGCAGGAAGGGGGTAGAAGTGCCCTGTAGGCAGGAAGGGGTAGAAGTGTCCGGTAGGCAGGAAGGGGGTAGAAGTGTCCGGTAGACAGGAAGGGGGTAGAAGTGCCCGGTAGGCAGGAAGGGGGTAGAAGTGCCCGGTAGGCAGGAAGGGGGTAGAAGCGCCCGGTAGGCAGGAAGGGGGTAGAAGCGTCCGGTAGGCAGGAAGGGGGTAGAAGCGTCCGGTGGGCAGGAAGGGGGTAGAAGTGCCCTGTAGGAAGGAAGGGGGTAGAAGTGCCCTATAGGCAGGAAGGGGGTAGAAGTGTCCGGTAGGCAGGAAGGGGGTAGAAGTGTCCGGTGGGCAGGAAGGGGGTAGAAGTGCCCTGTAGGCAGGAAGGGGGTAGAAGTGCCCTGTAGGCAGGAAGGGGGTAGAAGTGTCCGGTAGGCAGGAAGGGGGTAGAAGTGTCCTGTAGACAGGAAGGGGGTAGAAGTGCCCGGTAGGCAGGAAGGGGGTAGAAGTGCCCTGTAGGCAGGAAGGGGGTAGAAGCGCCCGGTAGGCAGGAAGGGGGTAGAAGCGTCCGGTAGGCAGGAAGGGGGTAGAAGCGTCCGGTAGGCAGGATGGGGGTAGAAGCGTCCTGTAGGCAGGATGGGGGTAGAAGCGTCCTGTAGGCAGGAAGGGGGTAGAAGTGTCCGGTGGGCAGGAAGGGGGTAGAAGTGCCCTGTAGGAAGGAAGGGGGTAGAAGTGCCCTATAGGCAGGAAGGGGGTAGAAGTGTCCGGTAGGCAGGAAGGGGGTAGAAGTGCCCTGTAGGCAGGAAGGGGGTAGAAGTGTCCGGTAGGCAGGAAGGGGGTAGAAGTGTCCGGTGGGCAGGAAGGGGGTAGAAGTGCCCTGTAGGCAGGAAGGGGGTAGAAGCGCCCGGCAGGCAGGAAGGGGGTAGAAGCGTCCGGCAGGCAGGAAGGGGGTAGAAGCGTCCGGTAGGCAGGATGGGGGTAGAAGCGTCCTGTAGGCAGGAAGGGGGTAGAAGCGTCCTGTAGGCAGGAAGGGGGTAGAAGCGTCCGGTGGGCAGGAAGGGGGTAGAAGCGTCCGGTGGGCAGGAAGGGGGTAGAAGTGCCCTGTAGGCAGGAAGGGGGTAGAAGTGCCCTGTAGGCAGGAAGGGGGTAGAAGTGTCCGGTAGGCAGGAAGGGGGTAGAAGCGTCCTGTAGGCAGGAAGGGGGTAGAAGCGTCCGGTGGGCAGGAAGGGGGTAGAAGCGTCCGGTGGGCAGGAAGGGGGTAGAAGCGCCCTGTAGGCAGGAAGGGGGTAGAAGCGCCCTGTAGGCAGGAAGGGGGTAGAAGTGTCCGGTAGGCAGGAAGGGGGTAGAAGTGTCCTGTAGGCAGGAAGGGGGTAGAAGTGCCCGGTAGGCAGGAAGGGGGTAGAAGTGCCCGGTAGGCAGGAAGGGGGTAGAAGTGTCCTGTAGGCAGGAAGGGGGTAGAAGCGCCCGGTAGGCAGGAAGGGGGTAGAAGCGCCCGGTAGGCAGGAAGGGGGTAGAAGCGTCCGGTAGGCAGGAAGGGGGTAGAAGCGTCCAGTAGGCAGGATGGGGGTAGAAGCGTCCTGTAGGCAGGAAGGGGGTAGAAGCGTCCGGTGGGCAGGAAGGGGGTAGAAGTGTCCGGTGGGCAGGAAGGGGCTAGAAGTGCCCTGTAGGAAGGAAGGGGGTAGAAGTGCCCTATAGGCAGGAAGGGGGTAGAAGTGCCCTGTAGGCAGGAAGGGGGTAGAAGTGCCCTGTAGGAAGGAAGGGGGTAGAAGTGCCCTATAGGCAGGAAGGGGGTAGAAGTGTCCGGTAGGCAGGAAGGGGGTAGAAGTGCCCTGTAGGCAGGAAGGGGGTAGAAGTGTTCGGTAGGCAGGAAGGGGGTAGAAGTGTCCGGTGGGCAGGAAGGGGGTAGAAGTGCCCTGTAGGCAGGAAGGGGGTAGAAGCGCCCGGCAGGCAGGTAGGGGGTAGAAGTTGTCCTGTAGGCAGGAAGGGGGTAGAAGTGCCCTGTAGGCAGGAAAGGGGTAGAAGTGCCCGGCAGGCAGGAAGGGGGTAGAAGCGCCCGGCAGGCAGGAAGGGGGCAGAAACGCCCGGCAGGCAGGAAAGGGGTAGAAGAGCCCTGTAGGCAGGCAGGGGGTAGAAGCGCCCTGTAGGCAGGAAGGGGGTAGAAGTGTCCGGTAGGCAGGAAGGGGGTAGAAGTGTCCGGTAGGCAGGAAGGGGGTAGAAGTGCCCGGCAGGCAGGAAAGGGGTAGAAGCGCCCTGTAGGCGGGAAGAGGGTAGAAGTGCCCAGTAGGCGGGAAGGGGGTAGAAGCGCCCTGTAGGTGGGAAGGGGGTAGAAGCGCCCTGTAGGCAGGAAGGGGGTAGAAGTGCCCGGTAGGCAGGAAAGGGGTAGAAGTGCCCGGCGGGTAGGAAGAGGGTAGAAGTGCCCGGTAGGCAGGAAGGGGGTAGAAGCGCCCTGTAGGCGGGAAGGGGGTAGAAGCGCCCTGTAGGCAGGACGGGGGTAGAAGTGCCCGGTAGGCAGGAAGGGGGTAGAAGTGCCCTGTAGGCGGGAAGGGGGTAGAAGTGCCCTGTAGGCAGGAAGGGGGTAGAAGTGCCCGGCGGGCAGGAAAGGGGTAGAAGTGCCCGGCGGGCAGGAAGGGGGTAGAAGCGCCCGGCAGGCAGGAAAGGGGTAGAAGCGCCCGGCAGGCAGGAAGGGGGTAGAAGCGCCCGGCAGGCAGGAAGGGGGTAGAAGCGCCCGGCAGGCAGGAAGGGGGTAGAAGTGTCCTGTAGGCAGGAAGGGGGTAGAAGTGTCTTGTAGGCAGGAAGGGGGTAGAAGTGTCCTGTAGGCAGGAAGGCGGTAGAAGTGTCCTGTAGGCAGGAAGGGGGTAGAAGCGCCCGGCAGGCAGGAAGGGGGTAGAAGTGCCCTGTAGGCAGGAAGGGGGTAGAAGTGTCCTGTAGGCAGGAAGGGGGTAGAAGTGTCCTGTAGGCAGGAAGGGGGTAGAAGCGCCCGGCAGGCAGGAAGGGGGTAGAAGCGCCCTGTAGGCAGGAAGGGGGTAGAAGCGCCCGGCAGGCAGGAAGGGGGTAGAAGTGCCCGGCAGGCAGGAAGGGGGTAGAAGCGCCCGGTAGGCGAGGGGTTAAATAAGAGTACCGGAGTTCCTTTATGAGGTCAGAACATTAAAGTCCCGTTATTATAGAGAGTGTAAGATATGACTTCGCTCTGTCCAAGAATTTATTGCCCCCGGGGGAAGTGGTGTCACTCCTCATGTAATTCCATGAACTCCCCGGAGTCAGCCCAAGTACTGCCCATTTCCATCTTGCTCAGTGTTTATCCCCTCATGGACATCGCAGCATGGTGTGACGCAGAACGCGATGATGTCATTACGTTGACGTGTTTCATCCGCCAATCATCGTGGACTTCGCCAGAAGTGGGAGGGGACAGCTTCTCATTCCTTTTATAGTGCAGAATTTGCATTATGTCATCCTTTTGTCGCCCTCTTGTGTTGAAATGTCATCACTACATTGTTTCCTAATCTGAATTAACCCCTCGCCTACCAGGCACTTCTACCCCCTTCCTGCCTACCGGGCACTTCTACCCCCTTCCTGCCTACCAGGCCAATTTTCAGCTTTCAGCGCTGCCGCACTTTGATTGACAATTGCGCGGTCATGCAACATTGTACCCATATAAAATTTTGATCATTTTTTTCTCACAAATAGAGCTTTCTTTTGGTGGTATTTAATCGCCACTGGGCGCTTTACTTTTTGTGCTATAAATAAAAAATTGCCAAAAATTTGAAAAAAAAAAAAAAAGTTTCTTTGTTTCTATTATTAAATTTTTCAAACAGGTATTTTTTCTCCTTCACTGATGTGCGTTGATGAGGCAGCACTGATGGGCACTGATAGGCGGCACTGATGGGCACTGATAGGCAGCACTAAAGGGCACTGATAGGCAGTACTAATGAGGTGGCACGGATAGGCGGCACTGATAGACGGCACTGATAGACAGCACTGATAGGCGGCACTGATAGGTGACACTGATGATGGGTACTGATAGACGGCACTGACTGGCATCACTGCTGGGCTGCACTGGTGGGTGGCACTGGTGGGCAGCACAGGTGGGTGGGCACAGGTGGGTGGCACTGGTGGGCACAGGTGGGTGGCACTGCTGGGCACAGGTGGGTGCACTGCTGGGCATCGGTGGGTGATCTGCTGGGCACAGGTGGGCGGAGCTAGTGGGCGCACTGCAGGGCGCAGGTGGGCGGAACTTGTGGGTGGCACTGCTGGGCACCGATCATCAGGGCACTGATGATCGGTGCCGATCCCCGCTCTGACAACTGCCGGTTCTCGGCAGTACTTTCCTCACGATCTGACAGCGTGAGGAAAGTGCAGCCGAGAACCGGCACTTGCATTTCCCTGTGATCAGCGTGTCATTGGACACCGCTGATCAGGTGGTAAAAGGCCGCTGTGATTGGCCTTTTACCACATCACGTGATCAGCTGTGTCCGTAGGACACAGAGCGATCACGGAGATCGCCAGGTGCGCGCCCCCTGGGGCGCACAGGAGAGCGCGTTCTGGGAGGACGTCATATGACGTCCACTCAGAACTGGCCGGCCGCGGTGCAGCCATCATTCGGCTATCTGCGGTCGGCAACAAGTTAAGTTCTAAAACATACATGACTGACATATAGAGATCATTAGAAGGGCTGGGAGGTAAAAGTTCAGATTATAGAACTATCTGTTATCATTCAGCAGATGACCATAATAAGATTACATCACCACAAGTTTTTTCCTTTTCCCGAAGGTTTTGTGCCATTTGCACGATGCAGAATAATATCAGAACATCAGCAAAACATTCCAAAGAAAATTTATTTAAGAAATATTTTGAAATTTAATCCATGTGGTATCAATGTACCCAGCGTATATACAGGGGGGCAAAAAAGTATTTAGTCCCCACCAATGGTGCAAGTTCTCCCACTTACAGAGATGAGAGAGGCCTGTAATTGGCATCATAGGGAGACCTCAACTATGAGAGACAAAATGAGAAAACAAATCCAGACAATCTCATTGGCTGATCTGGAAAGAATTTATTTGCAAATTATGGTGGAAAATAAGTATTTGGTGAATATGAAAAGTTCATGTCAATACTTTGTTATATATCCTTTGTTGGCAATGACAGAGGTCAGACGTTTCCTGGAAGTCTTCACAAGGTTGGCACACACTGTTGCTGGTATGTTGCCCATCCTCCATGCAGATCTCCTCCTCCATGCAGATCTCCTCTAGAGCAGTGATGATTTGGGGCTGTCGCTGGGCAACACGGACTTTCAACTCCCTCCAAAGGTTTTCTATGGGGTTGAGATCTGGAGACTGGCTAGGCCACTCCAGGACCTTGAAATGCTTCTTATGAAGCCACTCCTTCGTTGCCCGGGCGGTATGTTTGGGATCATTGTCATGTTGGAAGACCCAGCCACGTTTCATCTTCAATGCCCTTGCTGATGGAAGGAGGTTTGCACTCACAATCTCACGATACATGGCCCCATTCATTCTGTCCTGTACATGGATCAGTCGTCCTGGTCCCTTTGCGGAGAAACAGCCCCAAAGCATGATGTTGCCACCCCCATGCTTCACAGTAGGTATGGTGTTCTTTGGATGCAACTCAGCATTCTCTCTCCTCCAAACACGACGAGTTGTGTTTCTACCAAACAGTTCTATTTTGGTTTCATCTGACCATATGACATTCTCCCAATCCTCTTCTGGATCATCCAAATGCTCTCTAGCAAACTTCAGACGGGCCCCGACATGTACTGGCTTAAGCAGGGGGCCACGTCTGGCACTGCAGGATCTGAGTCCCTGGCGGCGTAGTGTGTTACTGATGGTAGCCTTTGTTACGTTGGTCCCAGCTCTCTGCAGGTCATTCACTAGGTCCCCCCCGTGTGGTCCTGGGATTTTTGCTCACCGTTCTTGTGATCATTTTGACCCCACGGGGTGAGATCTTGCGTGGAGCCCCAGATGGAGGGAGATTATCAGTGGTCTTGTATGTCTTCCATTTTCTAATTATTGCTCCCACAGTTGATTTGTTCACACCAAGCTGCTTGCCTATTGCAGATTCAGTCTTCCCAGCCTGGTGCAGGTCTACAATTTTGTTTCTGGTGTCCTTCGACAGCTCTTTGGTCTTCACCATAGTGGAGTTTGGGGTGTGACTGTTTGAGGTTGTGGACAGGTGTCTTTTATACTGATAACAAGTTCAAACAGGTGCCATTGATACAGGTAATGAGTGCAGGACAGAGGAGCCTCTTAAAGAAGAAGGTCCAGGTCTGTGAGAGCCAGAAATCTTGCTTGTTTGTAGGTGACCAAATACTTATTTTCCACCATAATTTGCAAATAAATTCTTTCCAGATCAGCCAATGTGATTGTCTGGATTGGTTTTCTCATTTTGTCTCTCATAGTTGAGGTCTCCCTATGATGCCAATTACAGGCCTCTCTCATCTCTGTAAGTGGGAGAACTTGCACCATTGGTGGGGACTACATACTTTTTTGCCCCACTGTATCCAAAATCTCTCTTTTTGCAAAAGAACTTTGTCAAAATCCCGTCTTCTAGATGAGATATTGAGGAGAAAAATACCTTTTACCTTTAACCTCCCTAGCGGTCTGATGATGTCAGGATTTCTGTGCTGAAAGCGGTACATTTTTTTGCATGGAAATATGTTTTTTCTTTATTGTAGGCTGTAATTTTTAGGAATAACTCCCTGAAATCTGTCCGGACAAGAGTCTAGTAAACATCCCGGAGAGGATAAAACTTGAAACAAGAAATCATAAATTATAATTTAATAAATAATCATAAATAATAATATAATAATAATAAATGTAATTCAATAATATAATCACCAAAAACACTGAAATGTGAAATAGAGCGCCAAGTTGGCCCATCGCTGAGCTCAGTCGCAGAATCGTTTTCAGTGTCCGATGAGGAATTTCCCCCACCAATCATTATCACTCAGTTCTGCAAGTGGTTCTGATTTACTATCGCTGTTCTCTAGCCGGTCTAAAACCGCGTCTGACCTAAAGGGATGCTTTTTGGACGCCATGGACGTTTCTCAGTTTCCAGGCAGAAAGGGCGGTAACAATGCAGGCACCATAATTTGCAGATAAATTCTTTCCAAATCAGCCAATGTGATTGTCTGGATTTGTTTTCTCATTTTGTCTCTCATAGTTGAGGTCTCCCTATGATGCCAATTACAGGCCTCTCTCATCTCTGTAAGTGGGAGAACTTGTACCATTGGGGGGGACTAAATACTTTTTTGCCCCACTGTATTGGCAAAGAAGTTCCTTCCAAAGTTGGTGGTCATCAATTCTGAGCCTACCTGTGAGGCAGCTGGTTGCACCGGCAAAACCGGTCAGGAATGGGCTATTGTCACACTCTCAGGCCCCCCAGGGAACTCTCAATGGACCTCTACAATGTGATAAGTTCTCCGACTCTTCTTCAAATGCTCTTTTGATGCTTTAACTTGACCAACTTTGGAAGGAACTTCTTTGCCAATATTCCATTATGTATTCGAGGGCAAAGCCTCTGTCATTACCTAACATTACCTGACTCTGCCTAAATTTGATGCTTTTGATGTTCCAATTTCGCTAACTTTGGAAGAGATTTCTCTGCTGATGTGTCTCTGCACTGAAAGGGGACCGTCTCATTGTTACCCAACTCTGTTTTCAGTATCACTAAACATAATCAAAGCATCTCCCATTGATGTGCCGAATGCAACGAGACAACATATGCAACGAGGCACCGCAAACAACGAAGCATCGCATGCGACAAGATAACACACATAATGAGGCACCGCACAAGACGAGGCACCGCATGCGACGAGATAACACAGACAACGAGGCACCGCAAACAATGAAGCATCGCATGCGACGAGATAACACACATAATGAGGCACCGCACAAGACGAGGCACCGCATGCAACGAGACAACATATGCAACGAGGCACCGCAAACAACGAAGCATCGCATGCGACAAGATAACACACATAATGAGGCACCGCACAAGACGAGGCACCGCATGCGACGAGATAACACAGACAACGAGGCACCGCAAACAATGAAGCATCGCATGCGACGAGATAACACACATGAGGCACCGCACAAGACGAGGCACCGCATGCGACGAGATAACACACACAACGAGACATTGAATGCGACGAGACAACACACACAATGAGGCACCGCAAACAACGAAGCATCACATGCGATGAGATAACGCACATAATGAGGCACCGCACAAGACGAGGCACCACACACAACGAGACATCGAATGCGATGAGACAACACACACAGTGAGGCACTGCAAGAGACAAGACATTGCACACAATGAGGCACCACACACACAACATTATGAAAGACCTTAAAACAAAGCCCTCCAGCGGCACGTTGGCTCCCATCTTCCCCCGCTCTTCCTTCCAGGTTACTGGGCTCCAGCTGTGTGGCTGGCCGAGACGCAATGACATCACTCCCATGCAGGACCGGTCCTCTGCCCTCTGCTGCAGGGAGACCACAGACAATACTGGTGACTGGTCCTCTGCCCTCTGCTGCAGGGAGACCACAGACAATACTGGTGACTGGTCCTCTGCCCTCTGCTGCAGGGAGACCACAGACTGTACCAGTGACTGTTCCTCTGCCCTCTGCTGCAGGGAGACCACAGACAATACTGGGGACCGGTCCTCTGCTGCAGGGAGACCACAGACAATACTGGGGACCGGTCCTCTGCTGCAGGGAGAGCACAGACTGTACCGTTGACTGTTCCTCTGCCCTCTGCTGCAGAGAGACCACAGACAATACCGGTGACCAGTCCTCTGCCCTCTGCTGCAGGGAGATCACAGACAATACCGGTGACTGGTCCTCTGCCCTCTGCTGCAGGGAGATCACAGACAATACCGGTGACCGGTCCTCTGCCCTCTGCTGCAGGGAGATCACAGACAATACCGGTGACTGGTCCTCTGCCCTCTGCTGCAGGGAGATCACAGACAATACCGGTGACCGGTCCTCTGCCCTCTGCTGCAGGGAGATCACAGACAATACCGGTGACCGGTCCTCTGCCCTCTGCTGCAGGGAGACCACAGACAATACCGGTGACTGGTCCTCTGCCCTCTGCTGCAGGGAGACCACAGACAATACTGGTGACTGGTCCTCTGCCCTCTGCTGCAGGGAGACCACAGACTGTACCGGTGACTGTTCCTCTGCCCTCTGCTGCAGGGAGATCACAGACAATACCGGTGACTGATCCTCTGCCCTCTGCTGCAGGGAGACCACAGACTGTACCAGTGACTGTTCCTCTGCCCTCTGCTGCAGGGAGACCACAGACAATACTGGGGACCGGTCCTCTGCTGCAGGGAGACCACAGACAATACCGGTGACCGGTCCTCTGCCCTCTGCTGCAGGGAGACCACAGACAATACTGGTGACTGGTCCTCTGCCCTCTGCTGCAGGGAGACCACAGACAATACCGGTGACCGGTCCTCTGCCCTCTGCTGCAGGGAGATCACAGACAATATCGGTGACCGGTCCTCTGCCCTCTGCTGCAGGGAGATCACAGATTGTACCGGTGACCGGTCCTCTGCCCTCTGCTGCAGGGAGACCACAGACAATACTGGTGACTGGTCCTCTGCCCTCTGCTGCAGGGAGATCACAGACTGTATTGGTGACCGGTCCTGTGCCCTCTGCTGCAGGTAGATCACAGACAATACCGGTGACCGGTCCTCTGCCCTCTGCTGCAGGTAGATCACAGACAATACCGGTGACCGGTCCTCTCCCTGACTTCCATTGTTCAGTTCATCTTTATAACGAAAGGACAGCAAAGCAGAAGACAAAGGCGGACGTCACGCGGGAAGTCTAGAAGCCATCAGACTGTATATTTTGGCTTTGGGGCGGAGTCGGGGGCGGTTCTGCTTTCCCTCAGGAGAGATTTCTCTTCACTTCCTGTCTCTGAGACACAACAGGAGATTTCTCCAAAATGAGGGAATCTTCTCAGACGTGTCGCCATGACAGGACTTCCCGGGTGTTTGTGTTCCAGTGACAGCTCCAAAGTTGGGAAATCCTCTTCCTTTCAGTTCCTGCGAAAGGTTTCACTGCCACAGGCCCAGCGGGTGAATGTCTCTTTTCACTGCCACAGGCCCAGCGGGTGAATGTCTCTTTTCACTGCCACAGGCCCAGCGGGTGAATGTCTCTTTTCACTGCCACAGGCCCAGCGGGTGAATGTCTCTTTTCACTGCGACAGGCCCAGCGGGTGAATGTCTCTTTTCACTGCCACAGGCCCAGCGGGTGAATGTCTCTTTTCACTGCCACAGGCCCAGCGGGTGAATGAGGTATCTGAGGGGGATGTTTGAGCGTATAGCAGGCACTACCTGAGGATGAACAAGGAAGGAATGTGTGCGCAACGCCCCGCCCCTCCCCCACTGCTGCGCATGCCTCACTTTCACCATCAAGCTGCTTACAAAGACGTTTTCCCGAAGTGTGAAGATGACTCCATAGAAGGCGCTCCTGCCATGGAACTCATCACCACCAGCCAGGATTATGGAATATTGGGGAATATGGCCACACTGGTAACACGCGGTACACCGTCCGCGCCATCAGCCCAGTCTGCGTAAAATTTACAAATACATTTTTTGGGTCAATTCATTCAGCGATAACCTTCTTGTTATTGGCCATAACGATCGTTATTTTCCACCTCATGGTCGTTATTTTCAGCTCTAATGGGCGCTGACTGTGGAACAGAACGATCGTCATCGGCTGATAATGAACTAAATCCTTGTGAATGAAGATTTCTGTCGCTCTCATTTGGCGACTCTGACCGACCATAAACGTCATTTCATTTATTGCCAACGAAAGGCTGGAAGAAAAAAAAAAAGTCACAAAAGAGAAAAAAACACACAGAGTTTGAGTGCAAAAAATAAATATAAAATTTATTAAAACACCCACAATATTTTAGTTATCAGGAATAATACATTTCACAAACAGATGCTTGTGAAAATTATAATAAAATACAGAAAAATGAAGATTCATACTTGTCATCTTTTAGGCACCCTAAAAATAAAAATAAAAATTACAGAACACTGGGGTGGGAGGAAACAAAGAGGATGAAAGAAAATACAAAACATGAAAAAATGATACAAAATAAAATTATCAGCATCAATTTACTGTACTAGTCATATCTGCAGTTTAATACACAAAAATCCTACCGCCTTCAGACATTGTAAATCTACCATTCATCCAATCCACCCCCAAAATAAACTGAATTTCAAGTAACCACAGTCACAAGTTGAGATATCTTCAAGTGTGGCGTCCGAGTCCAGCTCCATTGGAGAGGCTCGGCGCCGGTGAATTTAAAGACAAATCAAATACATCGACATCTATTATCTAGCTAACTATACTGCATTTATTAATTTCTTTATTTATGCCACAAAACCAACCTGCGTCCCCCCGGTATTCACTTTAACCCTTTCGCAGCGCTGGGAGTCGACAATCAACTCCGACGCTGAAAAGAATTAATTCAAATACATTAAAAAAAAAAAAAAGATAAAAATGGACAAGCCATACCTAAAATGCACATTTCAATTATTCATTATTTTTTTTTATTTTTTTTTTTACAATTTTGACAATACTCAGTATAAAGCAACAAATGTTCTGGAACGTCAGGTGAGCGGATCTGGAGAAGAATCCCTGAAAACTGTCCTAATGGGGGTCAAATCTGCTTTAATCGTCCTTGACAATGGAAAGTCCAAAGCCCAGAATTCATCGATATCAATTTATACCACAAACAAACAATTTGGAAGATGTTGTAAACCTGTCATTGTGTCCTGACCTGTATACACACATAATCCAGGCGTATACAAGAATGGGAAGAATTCATCTACGAAGCACCTACATGGCAAATCTCTGTTTCATGATGCAGAACGTGATTTCCGCTTATGCTTCTGAAAAAGACAATTAAAAGCGGAAACCTTCCTTAGTTCACGAGAAGCGGTAGAAGTGGTTTTGTGACTGTTGTAGGCAACTCTGGTGCGGAGATAAAACGCGTAGCACGCAATATTGGTGCCTCATAGTACGGACCGCCGAGGCCGATGCATGGGCATTAATGTGGCTTCACATGAGCACACTGCGATGTATTTGTGAGGTATACGTCAGGAAATGTCATTGATGTCAAACAAGAAAACAAATTTGGTTTTTATCAAATAAATTAGACACACCCCTTTTTATTACAAATATAAAAAAAAATAGCACCATATAGTGAACAAAAGAAGAAACTGAAAAAGGCAGAAGAATAGAGACCGCCTAGAGGCATTGATCAGAGGAAGGTGTAAACAATTGGAATAAGCCGCCAAAGTCTCTCCAACAACTACAAATGGGATCCAAACAATAAAACTTCCTGCTGGCGCTGCCTGGAAGTCTCACCGGTCCCCTGCGCCTGTCTACCAGATTGTGTGCCGACGATCACCATCCAAACATCTGACACCAAAGTATGAAAACCTCTCCCTGGCTACTATTATCACAGCAAATACAAGTTCTAATTGGTTGAATCCGCTTCGGTTCATATGTGGACACAATCCCAATGGAAAGGATAACTAACCTAATCCTAACAGCCCCCCTCCCCCCATCACTCCTCATCCATACTTCTGGTGGGACCATACTGCGTGGAACTGCCGGCTCAGGAGAGGACCAATGGGCATTAGACCCCTCTCCTGCAGCAGGGCGCCCATTGATGCCAGATATGTAATAGAGGGTGAAGAGAGCATAGAAAGGGGGTAACAAAAGGGGGCTGTTGTCCTGATACTGTAAATGTAGTTCTAGTAGTCACCAGACATGAGGAGATCACATAGAACGTTCATTTGACAATAACCCACAATGATTGAACTGCTTTACTGGTAAATGTTGAAGTTGGGGAGATGGCAGAAGGTTCACAATGGAACATAACCTGGAAGGTTTATATACCGAGTCTAAAGGTGTTGACAGCCATATGGTGGAGTATGTCTGCTGGTCTCCAGAATGTCCACCCAACATGGGCCCTCCTCTCTAGGTGGCCTTCATAGGGTTTGTGGTTATTTGTTGGCACACACAATGCAATCACTAAAGACATTCACTGAAATCCCGAGAATCACATGGCAGACATCTCAATCTGAGGGCACATTAGATCTTTCTCATAGGTGTGGAAGGATCAGTGGTATGTCCTAGGTCTGGACAGTAAATGAGACAATTTCAGTGCTACATTGGAGTCCTTCCATCTATAAATGATGGGCAATTCTCCCTTCAACCTGCAGAAAATCTGCAATCATGATGGTGGATTTATATTGTAATAAATATGAAATAAAATTACATTTACAGGTAATAGTAGACCTTCCAATAGGATAAACAGTCTGACAATGACCTCCCTTCCCATTATACTTTCCATGGTTGTGTCCAGCTAGAAGTGTCCTACAAAAAACACAGTGATGATAAGGTGCAATGTAGGCCAATCTACATCTGAGGAGGAAGTCTCTATCTCTGGCCACTGCTAAGGGAAAGATCAGGCTTTCTACTTCAGGCAACCAATCAGATGTTAGATTATAGAATTCTGGTTTATAAGAGATGTTTGCTAAGGCTTCCATAGATGAGCCCTACAGCCGCCTCTCATGCAGCACAACATTCTGGGACTAGTTTGTGCCTTAGACCACTAGTTCCCGTCATATTCCCAGACTACATCCTCACAAAGGCCTTCTTCCACTTCACCAATGCGATGTCGATTCACCAAAAACTGATTTTTTTTACATTTGGCAAATGACAAGTTAACGAACCCAGAAAGTTCTCAGAGAGATGGGATCTGTCTTGGCTGTAGCTACGATGAAAATATCTCAATAAATCTCTACAGAGGAATGACATCTACAGAGGAGGAGCAGAACTTTGACTGCAGCGGGAAAGTCCCTACAATCTACTGAAGGATTCCACATACCAACATCTAGCAGAAGTCAGTTTTGGGTGGACTGCCAGTTTACAGGTGTGTTCCAATTAAAATGAACCCTCATAAAGAAGGACTCCATAAAGAGCAATGATCACATCTGCTCAATGTACTCCTTGAGGTACACAAGGCCAAGAGCTTCACCTTAAAGTCATGATCCACAACAGCTTGCTTCATCAATCTCATAAAACTCATGGACCACGAACAACCAGGCCCAGTCATGCACAGGCTCCTCCACTAATGCGATTCACTTTTAGGAACTTAGAAGGTGGAATTGGTGACTTAGATGCTGTGATTGTGACCTCACTGGGTAATGGAGGCAGATTTTAGTATCTCTTGGAAAGCCCTCAGATATTAACACACATCAAAGCGTCCAAAACTGAAATGATTCTATAGAAAAGTGTTCATGGTATGGTAAGTATTACACAAGTAATGAGAACGAACAAAAGTCTGACGGTGCTGCTGAATGTTCCACACTAACAATGCAACCATCTCATATAGAATCTTGGCCTTGTGGTACATGGGGGAAATCTTATAAATTATATTACAAATTATTGATTCAGCTGCCTTGGTATGCATAGAAAATGATTCTTTTAGATGGAACCCCAAACAGTTAAAATACTGAGCTCGTTTCCTATCAGGAGTCTGAAGTAAGGTGGACGTGGTAGAAAAGAGACACAATCACACATTTTTGTTCAAAAAATAAAAAAAATCTATGCCAACCACTCATCCACCAGCATTTATCTCAGTGTTAGCTGCCGGGTTGGGAATTCAAGAAACGCTACAAAAAAACGTCATGAGAAGAGGAACCCGTCTACAAAGAGCTGGAACTTGTGAAGATATTCTAAAGGCTTGTTAGTCCAATTCAGCACTCAGAGACATTTCTCTTCCATTAAGAAGTCATTCTGAGTTACTGCAGAGGTGCAGCATGTCCACCTCAATGTCCAATTCACTCCTCTAACCCAAAGGCTTGTATAGAAGGCCATAAGCAGCAAGCTTCTCAGATCCCCCCAACCCAATTCATACCACATGACCCCAATCATCAGAGCCAAACACCATCAGACCTTCTGAACTATGACATGGTGGACATGCATTCCCACACGTGGGCCTCATTCCAGTTCTATTCTAAATTACACTCAGCTGTAAATCTGTAACACAGAAAGAATTATTCTTTTCCTGAACAGGTGATGAGGTCATATAGTATATATAAATAGCACCAGGTCAATGTATTCCTGAAGAACTGTTGTGGTGACAGGATGGCCATCAGACACACCATCAAATATTTCATTTCAATTGTAATAATCAATTCATATTATATACTAGTCACTGGGGGAAGAATCCTTTTCCTTTTTATAGAAAAACTCCACCTGGTATTCATTCCCTCACTACATATATTTCTGAAAACTAAAATGAAATCACCGTCTAACCTATCCTCGGTAATCCTCCACTGCCATCATCCAGTGCACATTGTTTTCTACAAAGAGATTTGTTTTAAAAATGGATAATCGAGGATGACCTTTGGAAGGTAAATGAAGGATAATGGGGGACAACCATCAGCAGGTGAATGAAAGACAATTGGGGAGGACCACTGGCAGGTCAATGAAGGACAATTGGGGAGGACCACTGGCAGGTCAATGAAGGACAATTGATGGCAACCATTGGCAGGTAAAGGAAGGGCAATTGGGGACAACCATCAGCAGGTTAATAAAGGACAATTTAGGACAACCATCGGCAAGTCAATGGAGGACGATTGAGGACAACCCAATGCAGGAGAATGAAGGACAATTGGGGACAACCTTCGACAAGTAAATGAAGGATTCCCATTTACAAGGCTGGACAATGAATGATCTTCCCCACCCTACACTCTTCATCATCTACTCTCCAATATCATTTCTCTTCATAGTATCGAACGCTCAGATACAGTTTTGTGACCAGGTATATTTTCAAGTTGTTTTAACTTTTATTAGGTTTTGGCTTTATTGTTTTATACAAATATATGAGGTTGTGGCAAAGAGGACATTTATTATTTATCTGACAGAGGGTTTACAACTACCTTAAATGGCATTATATCAATCAATGAATAGATTGTAATTCCTGATTCGATTGGGCTTTGTATGGTCTGTACACTCTTTGCTCAGGCAAGCAATTCATTTTACAGACATTTTGGGTCATGAACGATCAGGTAGGGATCTGAGGGGCTGAACTTGGTGTGCATTGGAGCTCGATTCCCTGCGTGGTCCATTCCAGAGAATATACACAACTAGAGCCAGTACCGGGTCCTCTACGGGGGAGCTCAGTCTCAAGTGTGGTCCATTCTAGAGAATATACACAACCAGAGATGGTACCGCGTCATCTATGGGGTAGCTTAGTCCCAGTGTGGTCCATTCTAGAGAATATACACAACCAGAGATGGTACCAGGTCATCTACGGGGGAGCTCAGTCCCCAGTGTGGTCCATTCCAGAGAATATACACAACCAGAACCTGTACTGGGTCATCTATGAGAGAGCTCAGGCCCAAGTGTGGTCCATTCCAGAGAATATACACAACCAGAGGCGGTACTGGGTCATCTATGGGAGAGCTCAGGCCCCAGTGTGGTCCATTCCAGAGAATATACACAACCAGAGGCGGTACCGGGTCATCTACGGGGGAGCTCAGGCCCCAGTGTGGTCCATTCCAGAGAATAAACACAACCAGAGCCGGTACCGGGTCATCTACGGGAGAGCTCAGTCCCCAGTGTGGTCCATTCCAGAGAATATACACAACCAGAGCCGGTACCGGGTCATCTACAGGGGGGATTTCATTTAGTATGAATTTTGTTTACCTAATATGAGAAATATTCTGATCTGGTTCCCATGATCCTGGAGCTGGGAAGATTTCTTTCTATTTTATTGGAACTTTTTTGTGTTTTCCTATATTTTATTATCTTCTATTTACTGTAAATCTCCCGGCTTTGCACACACATGGCCAGATGTACTAAAGGGATGATTTTCACTCCAATGCTCACACAGCCAATCAGATTTGGGGGAATTTGAAGAAAAAAAACACAGAAATATTCCTCTTCACCTCATTGCATATTTGGGCGCAGGTGAGTAATACTTGTAACAAACCAAAGACGCCATTTCTCATTCACACAGTTGGATGAATTTCTATAAGTGAACCTCCATTAACAAATGTCAGACTTGGAGCCTGGAAATGAGCTCATAGCTTGCCGGAACATTCAGATACTCAGTATCATTCACTTTAGTGCTGCACAGAAACATAGACGAAGGCTAACATGTGAACATGACGATGAAACACGAATGTTTCCTGCAGAAAGTGCTGCTGGCGGCGTCATTCCCTGCTGGTCACGTGGCTGAAGTCGATGCCAATTGGTCATGTGATCTCTGCAGGACAAGTCGACCTGAATGTGGCTTCCATCAGAGATCACATGACCACATACACAGGGGGCCTTCAGGCATGCGGTCAGCACTGACAGGAGCCGGTGGCAGTATTTTCTCCAGGAAACGCCTAATACTTTTCCCATTCTATCCCAGAAAGGCTATTAGTAGAACTGTAAGTGACCCTTCAGGACAGCTCTGCTCCGGCGGGATGACGTGGCGCGTTCTTCGAAATGCTGCTCTAGGCTATACAACAGCAAAAACCATTATAGCTTATGAGATACGACTAAAATATAGAAAATTATATATATATAGACTTTTATATATATATAAATGCAGATATAGTCATCGGTCGGACGGACACACGAAGTTAAATATTCAGCTACTATATACAGATCTCCCGTCTTCTATTTCCACGTTTGCAGCAGGATAAAAAGTGCTTTCAAATAATCTTACAAAACAGAAAAGAAGCTATTTACAGACCGACGGATCATAGATGCGAAGACACGGGCCGCGCCCATCCACATCCCCAATCCGGCTCCAAGAAAAATAGTCCGTAATAAGCGCGTCGTCGCTGGATTTACATTCCGTGAGCCGCCCGATCGCAGGAGCGCCCCACAGCGTCGGTGCAATCTTCACGTAGATTCCTTCCCTGGCACAATCCGGCAACTCTATCCAATCTAGAAGCTATTTACCTCCTTAAAAATCTAGATAGTCTTCTTCCAACTATGTTCATAAAAATACTTTTATTTCATGACTTAATATTTGTAGCACCTGCATTTCCAGCCCCCCCCCCCCCCCCATACGTTGCTGTAACTGACAGTGTAGCACCACGATTTGCAACCATTAGCCAGACTAATGGCAAGTTTAAAGAATGAGCCCTGATAGCCAGGGGCTATCGACAACCTATCAAGCCCCGCCCCACAAAAATAAAACCTTTACAACACAATATCCTAAAAGAGACTAAAAAAAAAATCCAGGTTTTGGTCTGCATGACAGCCCCACTGATTTTAATGAAACAGAGAATGCCCCGGTCAACCAGCACCATATATACTATGAATAAAATACAAAGAATGCACGGATCTATCTATTCACAGTTTTCATTGGATGCGAGATACAGCAGCCCTTCGCATTACGCAATTCAAAGTCTTAGTAAAGCTAAAACTTCTTTTTTTTTTTTGTTTGGATGGAATAGGGAAGGGTCAGTGGCCCCGACAGGTGATTATTGCTGTCTGTGTTCCTGCTGCAGGGGAGATTCGCTCTCTCTATCTGTTTGGGTGGCCATTGAGGGAAAAGTCAAAATTATCACCAGAAAAGGAAGGCAAGTGGAATCTTCCAATGGGGCCGCCTGTTACGGTGACATCTATCAGAGCGCCTCCCTCACTTGGGTGAAATCTCCACCCACTTCCTGTTGCATCTACAGGACAGGAAGTCACAAGAAATCTCCCTCACTTGGGTGAAATCTCCACCCACTTCCTGTTGCATCTACAGGACAGGAAGTCACAAGAAATCTCCCTCACTTGGGTGAAATCTCCACCCACTTCCTGTTGCATCTACAGGACAGGAAGTCACAAGAAATCTCCCCAGTAGGAAACAGAAGACAAAAAAAATCCTGACCATTGGGCTCCCTATTCTAACAAACGCTAAAAAAAAAAGGTTTTGTCTTTCGAGGCGCTTTAGCACCAGAATCTGCACTTAGATGAATATCTCATCCATCTCCCTAAAGGACCTAGAAGACAGAAACACAGATGTGTCCATAAAGTGACTCGTCTGATTATCATTTCATTTTGGTATAAAAATTAAAAGCAGCAAAAAGTAAAAAATACAATTCAAACTGCAATGTGGTCATTTTAAAAGTTCTCAACGCAGAGAATAATTTATTTCTTTCATCCGACTCTCTTCAGTCATTTAAATTAAGTTATAAATAGATGTAAAATGGACAGACTGCTGCTTTCCGAAGCTTCGCGATCCCTTCCAACACATCTGTATTCCTGCTTTGTAGGTGACAGAATTCTGTGCCAAGCTGGCCGTCATTTGACTGACAAGAAATGACATCATAAGGGGCCCTGCATCCGTGGTCTAGCCCGCATAGTGATTACCGTCTGCTAAAAAGTAAATCGAATCGAATCTGCAAGCATAGTCATGGTGGTCTGTCATCTGTGATTCCTAGTAGCTTAAAAAAAATATTCCGGCATCTTCGGGCCGCAGCTTCTGCACCATTGTTGTTCTATAAAAATCCAATAAATATATGTTTCAATGCAATTAAAAATCTATTTCTGTGTGTGTGGTAAAAGGATGCCATGATTTTTATGTGTTTTCTTATCATCTGTTGTACAACAGTAGGTTTTTTTATAAAAAAAATGTAGATATAAATCTTTTTAAGATTAATTGGAAAAAGAAATGATACAGTTAAAGTTCTCTTGCTCAAGGTTAAGTCCTGGGAGATGTGTACAGGATTCCCCGCCGTACACGATGTGTACAGGATTCCCCGCCGTACACGTAAAAAAGCACCACGAATAGCACCATAGATTACAGTGCCGGTAATTAGTTGAGGTACAATGGCCACAATGGCAGCTAATCTCATTTAAAATGATTGTATGGTCCCGTCACCTTGGTGTAGGCATAGGAGGATGAAGTGGTATAAGAGTTTGTTAGTCCAGTAGCTGCATGTCGAGTTGGGATGAAGTCCTTCTTATCGATCGGTGGGGTCTCTGTAGTGGCAGCACCTCCCCACTTTCTCTTCTTCCCAAAGCTTTTGACTTCTTGTTTGATGCCCAATCTAGCGGCTTCCTCTTGCCTTAACCGCGCTCTCTCTGCCAGTTGCTTCATTTTGGCTTCCCAGAGTGCCAGTCCATGGTTAGGTTGATTTAAATTCTTGTGTTGATAGAACACCAATGAAATGCGGGTTGGGTGACAACGGTTGGGCTTCTTCAGGGGTGTGGTGGCATGAAGCTCCCTACGTGCACACTCTATCAGAATGGAGCCATGGGCCGGAGCTACGGCAACTCCTCCAATATTTTCATCCAGGAAATTGTGCTCACTGTCTGACCACTCTTCCTCCTCTTCCTCTTCTCTCTTCGATGGAGTGTCCTCCATATTGTCATCAAGACTGTATGGATCCCAGCTGTCTTGTCTTAAAGGGGTTGATGGAGTGGCCGGAGCAGAAAACATATTCCATGCCTTGTCCTGCATTCCACTAGGCGTAACGCTACACCTATCGTTACCAGCAACTGAATTCCACAGCTTCTCCTGGAATGTCGATGTCTCCTTCATGGCCCGACCACCATTCCAGTTCTTGTCCTGAGCATTTTCAGAAGAGATCAGGTTAGTAGAACTGTCACTGAGCTTGCAGGAGCTCCAAACCTTCACTGGAGTGTTTGAGTCACGCTGACCCGCCTGAGCATCGAGCCCATAAGCTCCCCACTGTTTGTTTTGTCCATAAGAGTTCTTGAATCCTACGCCATTAGCTTGGCCACCATAATAATCTCTCTTATCTAAACCATTTGCTAAATTTGCTTTCTCACTGGTCATATACATGCTTTGAGAACCCTCTGAATTTGTCCTTTCAGAAGCCAAAGCTCCATTTGCTTTAAAGGGAAGGGCCTGATCATTTTTCGGCATTGAGAGATTTAGAACGGGACTCTGAGAATGGATGCTTGGAGATCTCTGGAATGGATCGTATGAGTAATCATTCATGGGCTCCTTCTTAATGACTTTGTTAAAATATGGAGTGGTATCTACGGGAGCGGGGGTAGTCCGGAGAGGGGTGCTGGTTGATCTGCTGTCTCCAGATTTTCCATAGTTTTGCTCATTTCCATAGCCCTGGCTTATACTCTCTGACATTGACTGGATTTCTGACTTTTTGTTATTCATCCACCCACCAGACTTTGCATCGCTGGCACCATAATTCATATACGGGGAAGAGACCACAGGATTGCTGGAAAAGCCGTAATATCCAAAAGAAGGAAGAGCAAATTTTGAATGATATCCATTCAAGGAAGGCAGTGTAGGTGGTTGTGCATAGAAAGAATGGTAGGAGTAAACACTGTTCATGCTGTAGGGATCCGAAGGTCTGCAGCTGCCCAACACCGAGTAGCTCTCAACAACTCCATTTGCATTATATTTGAAGGTATTGTAGTGATTGGAAGGCTCCATTTTTATGCAAGGCTTAACCGGCTGCTGGGTCATACCTAAGGAAGCAACGAATACAAGGCGATTAGTATGGCCAAATGAATGACAAACTCTAGATCATTATAGAAGCATGAAACACACCAGAGCCGGGATGGACAGTGACCCCAACAATCCCACAACTCATTATTCCTATTACAGACGGACATTGGATAGTCTCGGGTTACTAAACACACCAGAGCCGGGATGGACAGTGGCCCCAACAATCCCGGAACTCATTCCTATTACAGACGGACATTGGATAGTCTCGGGTTATTAAACACACCAGAGCCGGGATGGACAGTGGCCCCAACAATCCCACAACTCATTCCTATTCCAGACGGACATTGGATAGTCTCGGGTTATTAAACACAGCAGAGCCGGGATGGACAGTGGCCCCAACAATCCCACCACTCATTATTCCTATTCCAGACGGACATTGGATAGTCTCGGGTTATTAAACACACCAGAGCCGGGATGGACAGTGGCCCCAACAATCCCGGAACTCATTCCTATTACAGACGGACATTGGATAGTCTCGGGTTATTAAACACACCAGAGCCGGGATGGACAGTGGCCCCAACAATCCCACAACTCATTATTCCTATTACAGACGGACATTGGATAGTCTCGGGTTATTAAACACACCAGAGCCGGGATGGACAGTGGCCCCAACAATCCCGGAACTCATTCCTATTACAGACGGACATTGGATAGTCTCGGGTTATTAAACACACCAGAGCCGGGATGGACAGTGGCCCCAACAATCCCACCACTCATTATTCCTATTACAGACGGACATTAGATAGTCTCGGGTTATTAAACACACCGGAGTCGGGATGGACAGTGGCCCCAACAATCCCAGAACTCATTATTCCTATTACAGACGGACATTGGATAGTCTCGGGTTATTAAACACACCGGAGTCGGGATGGACAGTGGCCCCAACAATCCCAGAACTCATTATTCCTATTCCAGACGGACATTGGATAGTCTCGGGTTATTAAACACACCAGAGCCGGGATGGACAGTGGCCCCAACAATCCCAGAACTCATTATTCCTATTCCAGACGGACATTGGATAGTCTCGGGTTATTAAACACACCGGTTCTCTTTGGCCCCCCACTTTATAAGGGTCTAGGCTTGGGCCTGTGCCAATGGCATCAGCCAGGAATGAAATGTCATTAGCTGGTAATTGTAAAGCTTTTTTCCTGTAAATGTCAGCGTTGCTGCAGCACTTTCTGTACATCATAGAGAAGCCCCTTCACAGGGGGGGTTTGGACCCCCCAGACATGTTATTAAAAGGAATTGAGAATTTTACATTTTTACACCTTACAAAATCACTGCTCCTGACTACATTTTTTTTTGCATTGGTCCATGTTCCCCAGGGCAGTGCCCATCCACCATGCTTTTTTTGACACCCCCTTGCCTATTAGCCCAAAAAAATTGGCGTTTTCAATTTGACAGAGTTGGCTCCCTTTGATTTCAGTGGGGTTCAGGTTCAGCACCCATCCTTGTTTGAAGTTCATTGAACATTGCTCAAACCGAACCCGACCATAATAACACAGAAAAGACATTTGATCATCAAGTAGTAGCAATGGCCCCGTTCCATACCTTGGAAGTATGAGGAGGAAACCTTTATGAAGAGAACCTGTCTGGCACAGTAGTGGAAGGGAAAGTCAGACAATGTTTTCTCCATCTATCAGTCTATACCCGATCAATATGCCTCAACCTGTACAGTATTGCTCTGCCTTTGGCATTCATGATATGCCATTGAACAGTTCCCATGGGCTCTAGTTGTTGCCACCATGACTCAAGCTGTGTACTGGAAAGGGGCCCCACCAGTGACATCCGAGTCTCACTTCTCCCTCTGCCCGTAGAGCCTGGCACACAGTATAGTCCCTCCTACCTCATGGCCAATGAGTGTTTGTAAAGCAAATCTACTTCCAGCGCCATATAATTATAGAACATTCTACCAGCCTGAGCCTTGGCACCGCTCCCCCTCTGAAAGCAGACCAGCAGGATCACATGACCTGATTTTATTGGACAGATTTATAATAACGCTTCTTAATTCATGAGCCAGAACTTGGGGTTCCTCTATTGATTGATGTCTTTGTTCCTCGGCCTCACTTCCCCCTTTTCACCAGGAATGTTCTATTTATTAGATCTCTACATTCCACAGGAGCATTGAGGCCTGGAGGAACCTGACTTTACAATGATTAGTGTTGGCACAGAATGGGTGTTGGGAAGGTTCTGCCCCAGATAACGATGTTCTAATATTAGTGTCTTCTACTATCATTGGAGATTGGTGGTTGTTATGAAGACTGTGAGGACCACATGGTGGGAGTTCTTATGGTTGTGCAGGTTCAGGGGATGTCCGTCGCCTTGCAGTCTACAGAGATGCCAACCTGGAACATGCAGGAGAGGAGCTCCATTTATATCGGCTGCAGGCTTTTGCAGATCATTGACTCTCCACATAGAGAAGCCAATTAGGTTGTCTGAGATTGCAGTAACAATGGCCGCTCCAAATTTCTATTCCTACAAGTTCACCCAAACATCAACTCTGCTTTTCTTCACAGGAATCCTTCATGAGCCAAGGTTTGCTGAAATAACACATTACTTATAATAAATGTTTCAGCAACAGTAATACTGAGTGTCAGATCTGCTAAAAGAAATGTTGTGGAAACATAATACCGATCCAAGAAGCCGGCACCAGTTATGGACTGTCATCCATTTCTGTACACAACCCCAGGAATCAGGACCTCATATGGTCGCCTTGGACTGTGCAGTTTCCATGAATTGGGAGAGTTATGAGTTATGGTGTAGGTCCAGTGGCGTCCCGAGGCAGGTGCGGGGGGTGCGGTCCGCACCGGGTGACACCGACCGCACGGGGTGACACCGGACCCGCTCCACAAAAAGGTAAGTTGTAAAGCAAGCCAACGATCCCCCCAGGATGCATCGGATCTGCGGATTGAGCATAATGGATTGCAGATCCGATCCTTTCTGTGGGGATCGTCGGAGGGGGTGTTACAGAGTGTTACCGCACCGGGTGACACCAACCCTGGGGACGCCCCTGTGTAGGTCACTCACTGCCTGGACTAATTTGTAGAAACAATCCTCACCTTTGTGTCCAAATTTCTTACTGGCAACACAATTTGTGAATTCTCTAATTGGCGAGCTACTGAACTAAGGAATTTCCTAGCAGCTGCTGGACTGACAGCATATTACAACCAACCACTGGCATGGAAAAGTACGGCCCTGGAAGGAATAGTACATGGGAGGTTTGTAGGTAAAGATTTCAGAGGAACATTGAAAGCCAACATTTGCCCTCATTATCCACTAGCCATAAATCTCTTCCCATGTCCTGACGTCGGCACATACCGGGACATACCATACCTGGGCTCTGCTGGTTGAGTTTCATGTCTTCCGGCTCCTGCTTGGCTTTATCTGGTGTCAGTTTCTCTTTCTGGAGTTTCTTCTTCTCAGCAGCTGCCTTCTTGGCCTCCAGCTGCCTCTGCCTGCAAGACTTGGCCGGCTCGGGAAGCTTCCGGACCTCTCGAGGGAAGGAGGTGAGCACTTGTAGTCCTCCTTTCCTGATCTTCTCTGCCTGGGCCTCCTCATTCCCAAACTCGTCTGTATTGCAGATCTTGTAAAGGGGCAGCACATGGAGCTGTTCATCTTCAGCGATCTTCCCCACCGTCCTGTTGTCCTCCTTCGTCAGGGTGCAGACCTACATAGACAGACGGGAGGGTCATTGTCATCCCAGAGTACAGGACCACTGTGGACCACCCAAGCCGGGCAATCCTGAGACAGCGACCAGAACACAATAGACTTCAATAAGTACTCAGTATGTATGCCTCAACTTCTGAGAATGAGCTGCAATGTAAGGGACATTCTTCCCACTGAGCCCCAATGTAAGGGACACTCTTCCCACTGAGCCCCAATGTAAGGGACATTCTTCCCACTGAGCCCCAATGTAAGGGACATTCTTCCCACTGGCCCCCCAATGTAAGGGACATTCTTCCCACTGAGCCCCAATGTAAGGGACATTCTTCCCACTGACCCCCCCCCCCCCCATGTAAGGGACATTCTTCCCACTGACCCCCAATGTAAGGGACACTCTTCCCACTGACCCCCAATGTAAGGGACATTCTTCCCACTGAGCCCCAATGTAAGGGACATTCTTCCCACTGACCCCCAATGTAAGGGACACTCTTCCCACTGAGCCCCAATGTAAGGGACATTCTTCCCACTGAGCCCCAATGTAAGGGACATTCTTCCCACTGACCACCAATGTAAGGGACATTCTTCCCACTGACCCCCAATGTAAGGGACATTCTTCCCACTGACCCCCAATGTAAGGGACACTCTTCCCACTGACCCCCAATGTAAGGGACACTCTTCCCACTGAGCCCCAATGTAAGGGACATTCTTCCCACTGACCACCAATGTAAGGGACGTTCTTCCCACTGACCCCCAATGTAAGGGACGTTCTTCCCACTGACCCCCAATGTAAGGGACATTCTTCCCACTGACCCCCAATGTAAGGGACATTCTTCCCACTGACCCCCAATGTAAGGGACATTCTTCCCACTGACCCCCAATGTAAGGGACATTCTTCCCACTGACCATCAATGTAAGGGACATTCTTCCCACTGACCCCCAATGTAAGGGACATTCTTCCCACTGACCTCCAATGTAAGGGACATTCTTCCCACTGACCCCCAATGTAAGGGACATTCTTCCCCCTGACCCCCAATGTAAGGGACATTCTTCCCACTGACCCCCAATGTAAGGGACATTCTTCCCACTGATCCCCAATGTAAGGGACATTCTTCCCACTGACCCCCAATGTAAGGGACATTCTTCCCACTGACCCCCAATGTAAGGGACATTCTTCCCACTGACCCCCAATGTAAGGGACATTCTTCCCACTGATCCCCAATGTAAGGGACGTTCTTCCCACTGACCACCAATGTAAGGGACGTTCTTCCCACTGACCCCCAATGTAAGGGACGTTCTTCCCTCTGATCACCAATGTAAGGGACGTTCTTCCCACTGACCCCCAATGTAAGGGACGTTCTTCCCACTGACCCCCAATGTAAGGGACGTTCTTCCCACTGACCTCCAATGTAAGGGACATTCTTCCCACTGACCACCAATGTAAGGGACATTCTTCCCACTGACCCCCAATGTAAGGGACATTCTTCCCACTGACCCCCAATGTAAGGGACATTCTTCCCACTGACCCCCAATGTAAGGGACATTCTTCCCACTGACCACCAATGTAAGGGACATTCTTCCCACTGACCCCCCAATGTAAGAGACATTCTTCCCACTGACCCCCAATGTAATGGACATTCTTCCCACTGACCCCCAATGTAAGGGACATTCTTCCCACTGACCCCCAATGTAAGGGACATTCTTCCCACTGACCCCCAATGTAAGGGGCATTCTTCCCACTGACCCCCAATGTAAGGGACATTCTTCCCACTGACCCCCAATGTAAGGGACATTCTTCCCACTGACCACCAATGTAAGGGACATTCTTCCCACTGACCCCCAATGTAAGGAGCATTCTTCCCACTGACCCCCAATGTAAGGGACATTCTTCCCACTGACCCCCAATGTAAGCGACATTCTTTCCACTGACCACCAATGTAAGGGACATTCTTCCCACTGACCCCCAATGTAAGGGACATTCTTCCCACTGACCCCCAATGTAAGGGACATTCTTCCCACTGACCCCCAATGTAAGGGACATTCTTCCCACTGACCACCAATGTAAGGGACATTCTTCCCACTGACCACCAATGTAAGGGACATTCTTCCCACTGACCCCCCAATGTAAGGGACATTCTTCCCACTGACCCCCCAATGTAAGGGACATTCTTCCCACTGACCACCAATGTAAGGGACATTCTTTTCACTGACCTCCAATGTAAGGGACATTCTTCCCACTGACCCCCAATGTAAGGGACATTCTTCCCACTGACCACCAATGTAAGGGACATTCTTCCCACTGACCCCCAATGTAAGGGGCATTCTTCCCACTGACCCCCAATGTAAGGGGCATTCTTCCCACTGACCCCCAATGTAAGGGACATTCTTCCCACTGACCCCCAATGTAAGGGACATTCTTCCCACTGACCCCCAATGTAAGGGACATTCTTCCCACTGACCCCCAATGTAAGGGACATTCTTCCCACTGATCCCCAATGTAAGGGACATTCTTCCCACTGACCCCCAATGTAAGGGACATTCTTCCCACTGACCCCCAATGTAAGGGACATTATTCCCACTGACCCCCAATGTAAGGGACATTATTCCCACTGACCCCCAATATAAGGGACATTCTTCCCACTGGCCACCAATGTAAGGGACATTCTTCCCACTGACCCCCAATGTAAGGGACATTCTTCCCACTGACCACGAATGTAAGGGACATTCTTCTCACTGACCACCAATGTAAGGGACATTCTTCCCACTGACCCCCAATGTAAGGGACATTCTTCCCACTGACCCCCAATGTAAGAGACATTCTTCCCACTGACCACGAATGTAAGGGACATTCTTCCCACTGACCACGAATGTAAGGGACATTCTTCCCACTGACCCCCCAATGTAAGGGACATTCTTCCCACTGACCCCCCAATGTAAGGGACATTCTTCCCCCTGACCACCAATGTAAGGGACATTCTTCCCACTGACCCCCCAATGTAAGGGACATTCTTCCCACTGACCCCCCAATGTAAGGGACATTCTTCCCACTGACCCCCAATGTAAGGGACATTCTTCCCACTGACCCCCAATGTAAGGGACATTCTTCCCACTGACCCCCAATGTAAGCGACATTCTTCCCACTGACCCCCAATGTAAGGGACATTCTTCCCGCTGACCCCCAATGTAAGGGACATTCTTCCCACTGACCCCCAATGTAAGGGACATTCTTCCTACTGACCTCCAATGTAAGGGACATTCTTCCCACTGACCCCCAATGTAAGGGACATTCTTCCCACTGACCCCCCCAATGTAAGGGACATTCTTCCCACTGACCCCCCCAATGTAAGGGACATTGTTCCCACTGACCACCAATGTAAGGGACATTCTTCCCACTGATCCCCCAATGTAAGGGACATTCTTCCCACTGACCCCCAATGTAAGGGACATTCTTCCCACTGATCACCAATGTAAGGGACATTCTTCCCACTGACCTCCAATGTAAGGGACATTCTTCCCACTGACCCCCAATGTAAGGGACGTTCTTCCCACTGACCCCCAATGTAAGGGACGTTCTTCCCACTGACCCCCAATGTAAGGGACATTCTTCCCACTGACCTCCAATGTAAGGGACATTCTTCCCACTGACCACCAATGTAAGGGACATTCTTCCCACTGACCCCCAATGTAAGGGACATTCTTCCCACTGACCCCCAATGTAAGGGACATTCTTCCCACTGACCCCCAATGTAAGGGACATTCTTCCCACTGATCACCAATGTAAGGGACATTCTTCCCACTGACCCCCAATGTAAGGGACATTCTTCCCACTGACCCCCAATGTAAGGGACATTCTTCTCACTGATCACCAATGTAAGGGACATTCTTCCCACTGACCACCAATGTAAGGGACATTCTTCCCACTGACCCCCAATGTAAGGGACATTCTTCCCACTGACCCCCAATGTAAGGGACATTCTTCCCACTGACCCCAATGTAAGGGACATTCTTCCCACTGACCCCCAATGTAAGGGACATTCTTCCCACTGACCACCAATGTAAGGGACATTCTTCCCACTGACCCCCAATGTAAGCGACATTCTTCCCACTGACCCCCAATGTAATGGACATTCTTCCCACTGACCCCCAATGTAAGGGACATTCTTCCCACTGACCCCCAATGTAAGGGACATTCTTCCCACTGACCCCCAATGTAAGGGGCATTCTTCCCACTGACCCCCAATGTAAGGGACATTCTTCCCACTGACCCCCAATGTAAGGGACATTCTTCCCACTGACCCCCAATGTAAGGGACAATCTTCCCACTGACCCCCAATGTAAGGGACATTCTTCCCACTGACCCCCAATGTAAGGGACATTCTTCCCACTGACCCCCCCAATGTAAGAGACATTGTTCCCACTGACCACCAATGTAAGGGACATTCTTCCCACTGATCCCCCAATGTAAGGGACATTCTTCCCACTGACCCCCAATGTAAGGGACATTCTTCCCACTGGCCACCAATGTAAGGGACATTCTTCCCACTGACCCCCAATGTAAGGGACATTCTTCCCACTGACCCCCAATGTAAGGGACATTCTTCCCACTGATCACCAATGTAAGGAACATTCTTCCCACTGACCCCCAATGTAAGGGACATTCTTCCCACTGACCCCCAATGTAAGGGACATTCTTCCCACCGACCCCCCAATGTAAGGGACATTCTTCCCACTGATCACCAATGTAAGGGACATTCTTCCCACTGACCCCCAATGTAAGGGACATTCTTCCCACTGACCCCCAATGTAAGGGACATTCTTCCCACTGACCACCAATGTAAGGGACATTCTTCCCACTGACCCCCAATGTAAGGGAGATTCTCCCCACTGACCACCAATGTAAGGGACATTCTTCCCACTGACCCCCAATGTAAGGGACATTCTTCCCACTGACCCCCAATGTAAGGGACATTCTTCCCACTGACCCCCCAATGTAAGGGACATTCTTCCCACTGATCACCAATGTAAGGGACATTCTTCCCACTGACCACCAATGTAAGGGACATTCTTCCCACTGACCCCCAATGTAAGGGACATTCTTCTCACTGACCACCAATGTAAGGGACATTCTTCCCACTGACCCCCAATGTAAGGGACATTCTTCCCACTGACCCCCAATGTAAGGGGCATTCTTCCCACTGACCCCCCAATGTAAGGGACATTCTTCCCACTGACCCCCAATGTAAGGGACATTCTTCCCACTGACCCCCAATGTAAGGGGCATTCTTCCCACTGACCCCCCAATGTAAGGGACATTCCACCCACTGACCACCAATGTAAGGGACATTCTTCCCACTGATCACCAATGTAAGGGACATTCTTCCCACCGATCCCCAATGTAAGGGACATTCTTCCCTCTGACCACCAATGTAAGGGACATTCTTCCCACTGACCCCCAATGTAAGGGACATTCTTCCCACTGACCCCCAATGTAAGGGACATTCTTCCCACTGACCCCCAATGTAAGGGACATTCTTCCCACTGATCACCAATGTAAGGGACATTCTTCCCACTGACCACCAATGTAAGGGACATTCTTCCCACTGACCACCAATGTAAGGGACATTCTTCCCTCTGACCACCAATGTAAGGGACATTCTTCCCACTGACCCCCAATGTAAGGGGCATTCTTCCCACTGACCCCCAATGTAAGGGACATTCTTCCCACTGACCCCCCAATGTAAGGGACATTCTTCCCACTGACCCCCAATGTAAGGGACATTCTTCCCACTGACCCCCAATGTAAGGGACATTCTTCCCACTGACCCCCAATGTAAGGGAAGGGATTGGCTAGAACTGGGGGGTGCAGAATCTGGTGCAGTTCTGTAGAGGAACCAATCAGCTTCCAGGATTTATTGTCTAGCGTCGCTGAGCAAGCTGAAGGTAGAAGCTGATTGGCTGCCCCGGATTGCAGTAGATCCCCCCCCAGTGGAGGGTTGTCCTTCCCATGAAGATGCGGCGGCTGGGAGCGACTCCTTACCACAGTGCAGCCATTGTAGAGGTTGTGCTGATCTTTGTGTGCGTGGGCGCAGAAATCCATACATGCCGTCACCCCAGAGAACGGGCGTCCCTCCTCCAACCCCAGACGGCAGTCTATTGCTACTTCCTCATTGTTGACCTGAAAGAGAGAAAACAATCGGGTTCCGTGAGTGTCAACTGTGGGGCCAATCCACCACAACTCCTCTCCAGAACCAGACAGAACTTCAGATGGACCAGAAAGCTGACAATCCGATCTTTAGACATCGACTGGGGAAGAGTCGCCCAGCCAGCTGCTGCTTGTGTCGTCTGCTGACTTCCTGTGTACGGGTGCAGGGATGGTGGGAACCCCTCATCATGGGTGCAGGGATGGTGGGAACCCCTCATCATGGGTGCAGGGATGGTGGGAACCTCCTCATAATGGGTGTAGGGATGGTGGGAACCTCCTCATAATGGGTGCAGGGATGGTGGGAATTCATAATATGCACAGGGATGGTGAGAACCCCCTCATAATGGGTGCAGGGATGGTGGAAATCCTCTCATAATGGGTGCAGGGATGGTGGGAACCCCCTCATAATAAGCACAGGGATGGTGGGAACTCCTCATAATGGGGAAGGGATGGTGGGAACCCCTCATAATGAGCTCAGGGATGGTGGGAACCCCTCATAATGGGCGCGGGGCTGGTTGGAACCCCTCATAATGGGGCAGGGATGGTGGGAAACCCTCATAATGGGGCAGGGATGGTGGGAATCCCTCATAATGGGCGCAGGGCTGGTGGGAACCCCTCGTAATGGGCGCAGGGCTGGTGGGAACCCCTCGTAATGGGCGCAGGGATGGTGGGAACCCCTCATAATGGGGGCAGGGATGGTGGGAACCCCTCATAATGGGGCAGGGATGGTGGGAACCCCTCATAATGGGCGCAGGGCTGGTGGGAACCCCTCATAATGGGCGCAGGGCTGGTGGGAACCCCTCATAATGGGCGCAGGGCTGGTGGGAAACCCTCATCATGGGTGCAGGGATGGTGGGAACCCCTCATAATGGGCGCAGGGCTGGTGGGAACCCCTCATAATGGGGCAGGGATGGTGGGAAACCCTCATCATGGGTGCAGGGATGGTGGGAACCCCTCATCATGGGTGCAGGGATGGTGGGAACCTCCTCACAATGGGTGCAGGGATGGTGGGAACCTCCTCATAATGGGTGTAGGGTTGGTGGGAACTCATAATATGCACAGGGATGGTGGGAACCCCCTCATAATGGGTGCAGGGATGGTGGGAATTATAATAAAAGATGTTATAGTGAGCGTGACTTAAATGCAAAAAGTATATAGATGTGTATACACAAAAACGTTACTGAGCAGCTGATACACCGAAAAGGTAACCAAACAAAACCTCCAATCAAACATATATATTAAATAGAATGGTGCAGCGCTAAATACTAGAGTGCAGTTTATACACAATATATAGCATCTAAAGCAGTATCACGCTATGAGGTCTCTTATTGGGCACTCTGTGTGAGTGTCATCATTCGCAGTGCCCATCTGGAGGACTCAGGACCCTGGTGGTGATACCTGGTAGCGGTTTCAGATGACTTCACTTCTGTGGAGCCGGGATGGTGATCTGGGTACAATCTGATCTGGGATCTGATGATCGTTTCTTTGCCTGGTGACGCAGGATTGCATATTGCGTATATTAAACGCACATCTGGTGAGTGCGTTTTTCACCTATTTGTGTGATCACACCTATCATCACACCTTGGATCAGGACGTCCACTCACCTGGAATTAGGATCTCTCCATGATCCGCACTATTACATTGAACATTTGTATTTATCGATCACCCTTAGAGTGATATCACGCATGTTCATATATTGTGTATAAACTGTACTCTAGTATTTAGCGCTGCACCATTTTATTTAATATAGGGATGGTGGGAACCCCCTCATAATGGGTGCCGGGATGGTGGAAACCCCCTCATAATATGCGCAGGGATGGTGGGAACCTCCTCATAATGGGGAAGGGATGGTGGGAACCAGTCATAATGGGGAAGGGTAGGTGGGAACCCCTCATAATGAGCTCAGGGATGGTGGGAACCCCTCATAATGGGGCAGGATGGTGGGAACCCCTCATAATGGGGCAGGGATGGTGGGAACCCCTCATAATGGGGCAGGGATGGTGGGAACCCCTCATAATGGGCACAGGGTTGGTGGGAACCCCTCATAATGGGGCAGGGATGGTGGGAAACCCTCATCATGGGTGCAGGGATGGTGGGAACCTCCTCATAATGGGGAAGGGATGGTGGGAACCAGTCATAAAGGGGAAGGGTAGGTGGGAACCCCTCATAATGAGCTCAAGGATGGTGGGAACCCCTCATAATGGGGAAGGGTAGGTGGGAACCCCTCATAATGAGCTCAAGGATGGTTGGAACCCCTCATAATGGGGCAGGATGGTGGGAAACCCTCATAATGGGGCAGGGATGGTGGGAACCCCTCATAATGGGCGCAGGGCTGGTGGGAAACCCTCATAATGGGGCAGGGATGGTGGGAACCCCTCATAATGGGCGCAGGGCTGGTTGGAACCCCTCATAATGGGCGCAGGGCTGGTGGGAAACCCTCATAATGGGGCAGGGATGCTGGGAATCCCTCATAACGGGCGCAGGGCTGGTGGGAACCCCTCGTAATGGGTGCAGGGATGGTGGGAACCCCTCATAATGGGGCAGGGATGGTGGGAACCCCTCATAATGGGGCAGGGATGGTGGGAACCCATTATAATGGAGCAGGGATGGTGGGAACCCCTCATAATGGGGCAGGGATGGTGGGAACCCCTCATAATGGGTTCAGGGATGGTGGGAACACCTCATAATGGGAACAAGTATGGTGGAAACCCCTCATAGTGGGCACGGCGGGTGTACAGACCCCGGAACTCAGGGATGGTGGGAACCCCTCATAATCCCATCCTCATCTCATTCCATCCTCATCACATCTCATCCCATCCTCATCCTGTCCTCATCCCATCCTTATCACATCCTCATCCCATCCCAGCCTCATCACATCCCATCCCCATCCTCATCACATCACATCCCAATCACATCCCATCCTCATCACATCCTCATCACATCCCATCCCATCCCAGCCTCATCACATCCCATCCCCATCCTCATCCCATCCTCATCACATCATCATGACATCCCATCCCCATCCTCATCCCATCCCATCTTATCCCATCCCCATCACATCCCATTTTCATCCCATCCCATCCCACATCTCAATACATCCCATCACCTCCCATTCCATCCCCATCCCAATACATCACATCCCATCCCATCCTCAACACCTCCCATCCCATTCCATCCTCATCCCAATACATCCCATCCCATCCATCCCATCCTCATCCCCATCCCATACTCTTCCCATCCATCCCATCCTCATCACACCCCATCCTCATCCCATCACCTCCCATCCCATCCACATCATATCCCATCCTCATCCAATCACCTCCCATCCCATCCTCATCACATCCCATCCTCATCCCATCCCATCCTCGTCACATCCCATCCCCATCCTCATCCCGTCCTCATCCCAGCCTCATCACATCCCATCCCCATCCCGTCCTCATCCCATCCCATCCTCATCCCCATCCCATCACCTCCCATCCCCATCCCATGTCACTGAATTCATCCTCTACGGAAGGAGATAAATACCTGATTGGTGTACGCCTGGGGAGCCAGCTGCTTGTATACGGGGGCAACGCTGGTGGCCAATTTCTGGAAGTTCTCCTTCAGTATATCCTCCTGAAAACATGACAGCAAGATGGATGAGCGAGCGATCCGTTCTCCTCCGGCTGTATATAGCTCAGGTGTATGCGGGGGGTACACGCTGTATACTGTATATAGTGCAGGTGTATGCGGGGGGTACACGCTGTATACGGTATATAGTGCAGGTGTATGCGGGGGGTACACGTTGTATACGGTATATAGCGCAGGTGTATGGGGGGGGTACAAGCTGTATACGGTATATAGCTCAGGTGTATGCGGGGGGTACACGCTGTATACGGTATATAGTGCAGGTGTATGCGGGGGGTACACGCTGTATACGGTATATAGCTCAGGTGTATGCGGGGGGTACACGTTGTATACGGTATATAGCGCAGGTGTATGGGGGGGGTACAAGCTGTATACGGTATATAGCTCAGGTGTATGCGGGGGGTACACGCTGTATACGGTATATAGTGCAGGTGTATGCGGGGGGTACACGCTGTATACGGTATATAGTGCAGGTGTATGCGGGGGGTACACGCTGTATACGGTATATAGCTCAGGTGTATGCGGGGGGTACACGCTGTATACGGTATATAGCACAGGTGTATGCGGGGGGTACACTCTGTATACGGTATATAGCGCAGGTGTATGCGGGGGGTACACGCTGTATACGGTATATAGTGCAGGTGTATGTGGGGGGTACACGCTGTATACGGTATATAGCGCAGGTGTATGCGGGGGGTACAAGCTGTATACTGTATATAGCACAGGTGTATGCGGGGGGTACACGCTGTATACAGTATATAGTGCAGGTGTATGCGGGGGGGTACACGCTGTATACTGTATATAGCACAGGTGTATGCGGGGGGTACACGCTGTATACAGTATATAGTGCAGGTGTATGCGGGGGGGTACACGCTGTATACGGTATATAGTGCAGGTGTATGTGGAGGGTACACGCTGTATATGGTATATAGCTCAGGTGTATGCGGGGGGTACACGCTGTATACGGTATATAGCGCAGGTGTATGCGGGGGGTACACGCTGTATACGGTATATAGCACAGGTGTATGCGGGGGGTACACGCTGTATACGGTATATAGCACAGGTGTATGCGGGGGGTACATGCTGTATACGGTATATAGTGCAGGTGTATGCGGGGGGTACAAGCTGTATACGGTATATAGTGCAGGTGTATGCGGGGGGTACACGCTGTATACGGTATATAGTGCAGGTGTATGCGGGGGGTACACGCTGTATACGGTATATAGTGCAGGTGTATGCGGGGGGTACACGCTGTATACGGTATATAGCGCAGGTGTATGCGGGGGGTACACGCTGTATACGGTATATAGTGCAGGTGTATGCGGGGGGTACACGCTGTATACGGTATATAGCTCAGGTGTATGCGGGGGGTACATGCTGTATACGGTATATAGTGCAGGTGTATGCGGGGGGTACACGCTGTATACGGTATATAGCGCAGGTGTATGCGGGGGGTACACGCTGTATACGGTATATAGTGCAGGTGTATGCGGGGGGTACACGCTGTATACGGTATATAGTGCAGGTGTATGCGGGGGGTACACGCTGTATACGGTATATAGTGCAGGTGTATGCGGGGGGTACACGCTGTATATAGCTCAGGTGTATGCGGGGGGTACATGCTGTATACGGTATATAGCGCAGGTGTATGCGGGGGGTACATGCTGTATACGGTATATAGTGCAGGTGTATGCGGGGGGTACACGTTGTATACGGTATATAGTGCAGGTGTATGCGGGGGTACACGCTGTATACGGTATATAGTGCAGGTGTATGCGGGGGGTACGCGCTGTATACGGTATATAGCTCAGGTGTATGCGGAGGGTACGCGCTGTATACGGTATATAGCTCAGGTGTATGCGGGGGGTACGCGCTGTATACGGTATATAGCTCAGGTGTATGCGGGGGGTACGCGCTGTATACGGTATATAGCGCAGGTGTATGCGGGGGGTACACGCTGTATACGGTATATAGCGCAGGTGTATGTGGGGGGTACACGCTGTATACGGTATATAGTGCAGGTGTATGCGGGGGGTACACGCTGTATACGGTATATAGTGCAGGTGTATGCGGGGGGTACACGCTGTATATAGCTCAGGTGTATGCGGGGGGTACACGCTGTATACGGTATATAGTGCAGGTGTATGCGGGGGGTACGCGCTGTATACGGTATATAGCTCAGGTGTATGCGGGGGGTACACGCTGTATACGGTATATAGTGCAGGTGTATGCGGGGGGTACACGCTGTATACGGTATATAGCGCAGGTGTATGCGGGGGGTACACGCTGTATACTGTATATAGCTCAGGTGTATGCGGGGGGGTACACGCTGTATACGGTATATAGCACAGGTGTATGCGGGGGGTACACGCTGTATACGGTATATAGTGCAGGTGTATGTGGAGGGTACACGCTGTATATGGTATATAGCTCAGGTGTATGCGGGGGGTACACGCTGTATACGGTATATAGCGCAGGTGTATGCGGGGGGTACACGCTGTATACGGTATATAGCACAGGTGTATGCGGGGGGTACACGCTGTATACGGTATATAGCACAGGTGTATGCGGGGGGTACATGCTGTATACGGTATATAGTGCAGGTGTATGCGGGGGGTACGCGCTGTATACGGTATATAGCTCAGGTGTATGCGGGGGGTACGCGCTGTATACGGTATATAGCGCAGGTGTATGCGGGGGGTACGCGCTGTATACGGTATATAGCGCAGGTGTATGCGGGGGGTACACGCTGTATACGGTATATAGCGCAGGTGTATGCGGGGGGTACACGCTGTATACGGTATATAGCGCAGGTGTATGCGGGGGGTACACGCTGTATACGGTATATAGCGCAGGTGTATGTGGGGGGTACACGCTGTATACGGTATATAGTGCAGGTGTATGCGGGGGGTACGCGCTGTATACGGTATATAGCACAGGTGTATGCGGGGGGGTACACGTTGTATACGGTATATAGCGCAGGTGTATGCGGGGGGTACATGCTGTATACGGTATATAGTGCAGGTGTATGCGGGGGGTACACGCTGTATACGGTATATAGTGCAGGTGTATGCGGGGGGTACACGCTGTATACGGTATATAGTGCAGGTGTATGCGGGGGGTACATGCTGTATACGGTATATAGTGCAGGTGTATGCGGGGGGTACACGCTGTATACGGTATATAGTGCAGGTGTATGCGGGGGGTACGCGCTGTATACAGTATATAGTGCAGGTGTATGCGGGGGGTACATGCTGTATACGGTATATAGTGCAGGTGTATGCGGGGGGTACACGCTGTATACGGTATATAGTGCAGGTGTATGCGGGGGGGTACACGCTGTATACGGTATATAGCTCAGGTGTATGCGGGGGGGTACATGCTGTATACGGTATATAGTGCAGGTGTATGCGGGGGGTACATGCTGTATACGGTATATAGTGCAGGTGTATGCGGGGGGTACACGCTGTATACGGTATATAGCACAGGTGTATGCGGGGGGTACACGCTGTATACGGTATATAGTGCAGGTGTATGCGGGGGGTACACGTTGTATACGGTATATAGCTCAGGTGTATGCGGGGGGTACACGCTGTATACGGTATATAGTGCAGGTGTATGCGGGGGGTACACGTTGTATACGGTATATAGCGCAGGTGTATGCGGGGGG
This sequence comes from Staurois parvus, assembly GCF_062004578.1. Classification (NCBI taxonomy): domain Eukaryota; kingdom Metazoa; phylum Chordata; class Amphibia; order Anura; family Ranidae; genus Staurois; species Staurois parvus. The sequence continues at coordinate 35,000 of NW_028320387.1, read as the reverse complement.
TACACGCTGTATACGGTATATAGTGCAGGTGTATGCGGGGGGTACATGCTGTATACGGTATATAGTGCAGGTGTATGCGGGGGGTACATGCTGTATACGGTATATAGTGCAGGTGTATGCGGGGGGTACACGCTGTATACGGTATATAGTACAGGTGTATGCGGGGGGTACACGCTGTATACGGTATATAGTGCAGGTGTATGCGGGGGGTACACGCTGTATACGGTATATAGTGCAGGTGTATGCGGGGGGTACATGCTGTATACGGTATATAGTGCAGGTGTATGCGGGGGGTACACGCTGTATACGGTATATAGTGCAGGTGTATGCGGGGGGTACGCGCTGTATACGGTATATAGCTCAGGTGTATGCGGGGGGTACGCACTGTATACGGTATATAGCTCAGGTGTATGCGGGGGGTACACGCTGTATACGGTATATAGCTCAGGTGTATGCGGGGGGTACACGCTGTATACGGTATATAGTGCAGGTGTATGCGGGGGGTACACGCTGTATACGGTATATAGCGCAGGTGTATGCGGGGGGTACACGCTGTATACGGTATATAGCGCAGGTGTATGCGGGGGGTACACGCTGTATACGGTATATAGTGCAGGTGTATGCGGGGGGTACACGCTGTATACGGTATATAGTGCAGGTGTATGCGGGGGGTACACGCTGTATACGGTATATAGTGCAGGTGTATGCGGGGGGTACGCGCTGTATACGGTATATAGCTCAGGTGTATGCGGGGGGTACACGCTGTATACGGTATATAGTGCAGGTGTATGCGGGGGGTACACGCTGTATACGGTATATAGTGCAGGTGTATGCGGGGGGTACACGCTGTATACGGTATATAGTGCAGGTGTATGCGGGGGGTACACGCTGTATACGGTATATAGCACAGGTGTATGCGGGGGGTACATGCTGTATACGGTATATAGTGCAGGTGTATGCGGGGGGTACGCGCTGTATACGGTATATAGCGCAGGTGTATGCGGGGGGTACGCGCTGTATACGGTATATAGCGCAGGTGTATGCGGGGGGTACACGCTGTATACGGTATATAGCGCAGGTGTATGCGGGGGGTACACGCTGTATACGGTATATAGCGCAGGTGTATGCGGGGAGTACACGCTGTATACGGTATATAGCGCAGGTGTATGGGGGGGGGTACAAGCTGTATACGGTATATAGCGCAGGTGTATGCGGGGGGTACGCGCTGTATACGGTATATAGCGCAGGTGTATGCGGGGGGTACACGCTGTATACGGTATATAGCGCAGGTGTATGCGGGGGGTACGCGCTGTATACGGTATATAGCTCAGGTGTATGCGGAGGGTACGCGCTGTATACGGTATATAGCACAGGTGTATGCGGGGGGTACACGCTGTATACGGTATATAGCGCAGGTGTATGCGGGGGGTACACGCTGTATACGGTATATAGCGCAGGTGTATGTGGGGGGTACACGCTGTATACGGTATATAGCTCAGGTGTATGCGGGGGGTACACGCTGTATACGGTATATAGCTCAGGTGTATGCGGGGGGTACACGCTGTATACGGTATATAGCTCAGGTGTATGCGGGGGGTACACGCTGTATACGGTATATAGTGCAGGTGTATGCGGGGGGTACACGCTGTATACGGTATATAGTGCAGGTGTATGCGGGGGGTACACGCTGTATACGGTATATAGCTCAGGTGTATGCGGGGGGTACACGCTGTATACGGTATATAGCTCAGGTGTATGCGGGGGGTACACGCTGTATACGGTATATAGCTCAGGTGTATGCGGGGGGGTACATGCTGTATACGGTATATAGTGCAGGTGTATGCGGGGGGTACACGCTGTATACGGTATATAGCGCAGGTGTATGCGGGGGGTACACGCTGTATACGGTATATAGCTCAGGTGTATGCGGGGGGGTACATGCTGTATACGGTATATAGTGCAGGTGTATGCGGGGGGTACACGCTGTATACGGTATATAGTGCAGGTGTATGCGGGGGGTACACGCTGTATACGGTATATAGCGCAGGTGTATGCGGGGGATACATGCTGTATACGGTATATAGCTCAGGTGTATGCGGGGGGTACACGCTGTATACGGTATATAGCGCAGGTGTATGCGGGGGGTACGCGCTGTATACGGTATATAGCTCAGGTGTATGCGGGGGGTACACGCTGTATACGGTATATAGCGCAGGTGTATGCGGGGGGTACACGCTGTATACGGTATATAGCGCAGGTGTATGCGGGGGGTACACGCTGTATACGGTATATAGCGCAGGTGTATGTGGGGGGTACGCGCTGTATACGGTATATAGCTCAGGTGTATGCGGGGGGTACACGCTGTATACGGTATATAGCACAGGTGTATGCGGAGGGTATGCGCTGTATACGGTATATAGCTCAGGTGTATGCGGGGGGTACGCGCTGTATACGGTATATAGTGCAGGTGTATGCGGGGGGTACACGCTGTATACGGTATATAGTGCAGGTGTATGCGGGGGGTACACGTTGTATACGGTATATAGCGCAGGTGTATGCGGGGGGTACATGCTGTATACGGTATATAGTGCAGGTGTATGCGGGGGGTACACGCTGTATACGGTATATAGTGCAGGTGTATGCGGGGGGTACACGCTGTATACGGTATATAGTGCAGGTGTATGCGGGGGGTACATGCTGTATACGGTATATAGTGCAGGTGTATGCGGGGGGTACACGCTGTATACGGTATATAGTGCAGGTGTATGCGGGGGGTACGCGCTGTATACGGTATATAGTGCAGGTGTATGCGGGGGGTACATGCTGTATACGGTATATAGTGCAGGTGTATGCGGGGGGTACACGCTGTATACGGTATATAGTGCAGGTGTATGCGGGGGGGTACACGCTGTATACGGTATATAGCTCAGGTGTATGCGGGGGGGTACATGCTGTATACGGTATATAGTGCAGGTGTATGCGGGGGTACACGCTGTATACGGTATATAGTGCAGGTGTATGTGGGGGGTACACGCTGTATACGGTATATAGCACAGGTGTATGCGGGGGGGTACATGCTGTATACGGTATATAGTGCAGGTGTATGCGGGGGTACACGCTGTATACGGTATATAGCTCAGGTGTATGCGGGGGGGTACATGCTGTATACGGTATATAGTGCAGGTGTATGCGGGGGTACACGCTGTATACGGTATATAGTGCAGGTGTATGCGGGGGGTACGCGCTGTATACGGTATATAGCACAGGTGTATGCGGGGGGGTACACGTTGTATACGGTATATAGCGCAGGTGTATGCGGGGGGTACATGCTGTATACGGTATATAGTGCAGGTGTATGCGGGGGGTACACGCTGTATACGGTATATAGTGCAGGTGTATGCGGGGGGTACACGCTGTATACGGTATATAGTGCAGGTGTATGCGGGGGGTACATGCTGTATACGGTATATAGTGCAGGTGTATGCGGGGGGTACGCGCTGTATACGGTATATAGTGCAGGTGTATGCGGGGGGTACATGCTGTATACGGTATATAGTGCAGGTGTATGCGGGGGGTACACGCTGTATACGGTATATAGTGCAGGTGTATGCGGGGGGGTACACGCTGTATACGGTATATAGCTCAGGTGTATGCGGGGGGGTACATGCTGTATACGGTATATAGTGCAGGTGTATGCGGGGGTACACGCTGTATACGGTATATAGCTCAGGTGTATGCGGGGGGTACACGCTGTATACGGTATATAGCGCAGGTGTATGCGGGGGGTACACGCTGTATACGGTATATAGTGCAGGTGTATGCGGGGGGTACATGCTGTATACGGTATATAGTGCAGGTGTATGCGGGGGGGACATGCTGTATACGGTATATAGTGCAGGTGTATGCGGGGGTACACGCTGTATACGGTATATAGTACAGGTGTATGCGGGGGGTACACGCTGTATACGGTATATAGTGCAGGTGTATGCGGGGGGTACACGCTGTATACGGTATATAGTGCAGGTGTATGCGGGGGGTACATGCTGTATACGGTATATAGTGCAGGTGTATGCGGGGGGTACACGCTGTATACGGTATATAGTGCAGGTGTATGCGGGGGGTACGCGCTGTATACGGTATATAGCTCAGGTGTATGCGGGGGGTACGCGCTGTATACGGTATATAGCTCAGGTGTATGCGGGGGGTACGCGCTGTATACGGTATATAGTGCAGGTGTATGCGGGGGGGTACATGCTGTATACTGTATATAGCACAGGTGTATGCGGGGGGTACACGCTGTATACGGTATATAGTGCAGGTGTATGTGGGGGGTACACGCTGTATACGGTATATAGCACAGGTGTATGCGGAGGGTATGCGCTGTATACGGTATATAGCTCAGGTGTATGCGGGGGGTACACGCTGTATACGGTATATAGCTCAGGTGTATGCGGGGGGTACACGCTGTATACGGTATATAGTGCAGGTGTATGCGGGGGGTACACGCTGTATACGGTATATAGTGCAGGTGTATGCGGGGGGTACGCGCTGTATACGGTATATAGCGCAGGTGTATGCGGGGGGGTACACGTTGTATACGGTATATAGCGCAGGTGTATGCGGGGGGTACATGCTGTATACGGTATATAGTGCAGGTGTATGCGGGGGGTACACGCTGTATACGGTATATAGTGCAGGTGTATGCGGGGGGTACACGCTGTATACGGTATATAGTGCAGGTGTATGCGGGGGGTACATGCTGTATACGGTATATAGTGCAGGTGTATGCGGGGGGTACACGCTGTATACGGTATATAGTGCAGGTGTATGCGGGGGGTACGCGCTGTATACGGTATATAGTGCAGGTGTATGCGGGGGGTACATGCTGTATACGGTATATAGTGCAGGTGTATGCGGGGGGTACACGCTGTATACGGTATATAGTGCAGGTGTATGCGGGGGGGTACACGCTGTATACGGTATATAGCTCAGGTGTATGCGGGGGGGTACATGCTGTATACGGTATATAGTGCAGGTGTATGCGGGGGTACACGCTGTATACGGTATATAGCACAGGTGTATGCGGGGGGTACACGCTGTATACGGTATATAGTGCAGGTGTATGCGGGGGGTACACGCTGTATACGGTATATAGCTCAGGTGTATGCGGGGGGTACACGCTGTATACGGTATATAGCGCAGGTGTATGCGGGGGGTACACGTTGTATACGGTATATAGCTCAGGTGTATGCGGGGGGTACACGCTGTATACGGTATATAGCGCAGGTGTATGCGGGGGGTACACGTTGTATACGGTATATAGCTCAGGTGTATGCGGGGGGTACACGCTGTATACGGTATATAGCGCAGGTGTATGCGGGGGGTACACGCTGTATACGGTATATAGTGCAGGTGTATGCGGGGGGTACATGCTGTATACGGTATATAGTGCAGGTGTATGCGGGGGGTACATGCTGTATACGGTATATAGTGCAGGTGTATGCGGGGGGTACACGCTGTATACGGTATATAGCGCAGGTGTATGCGGGGGGTACACGCTGTATACGGTATATAGTGCAGGTGTATGCGGGGGGTACACGCTGTATACGGTATATAGTGCAGGTGTATGCGGGGGGTACATGCTGTATACGGTATATAGTGCAGGTGTATGCGGGGGGTACACGCTGTATACGGTATATAGTGCAGGTGTATGCGGGGGGTACGCGCTGTATACGGTATATAGCTCAGGTGTATGCGGGGGGTACGCGCTGTATACGGTATATAGCTCAGGTGTATGCGGGGGGTACGCGCTGTATACGGTATATAGTGCAGGTGTATGCGGGGGGTACACGCTGTATACGGTATATAGCGCAGGTGTATGCGGGGGGTACACGCTGTATACGGTATATAGCGCAGGTGTATGCGGGGGGTACACGCTGTATACGGTATATAGCGCAGGTGTATGCGGGGGGTACACGCTGTATACGGTATATAGTGCAGGTGTATGCGGGGGGTACACGCTGTATACGGTATATAGTGCAGGTGTATGCGGGGGGTACACGCTGTATACTGTATATAGTGCAGGTGTATGCGGGGGGTACACGCTGTATACTGTATATAGTGCAGGTGTATGCGGGGGGTACACGCTGTATACGGTATATAGTGCAGGTGTATGCGGGGGGTACACGCTGTATACGGTATATAGCTCAGGTGTATGTGGGGGGTACGCGCTGTATACGGTATATAGCTCAGGTGTATGCGGGGGGTACACGCTGTATACGGTATATAGTGCAGGTGTATGCGGGGGGTACACGCTGTATACGGTATATAGTGCAGGTGTATGCGGGGGGTACATGCTGTATACGGTATATAGTGCAGGTGTATGCGGGGGGTACACGCTGTATACGGTATATAGTGCAGGTGTATGCGGGGGGTACGCGCTGTATACGGTATATAGCTCAGGTGTATGCGGGGGGTACGCGCTGTATACGGTATATAGCTCAGGTGTATGCGGGGGGTACGCGCTGTATACGGTATATAGTGCAGGTGTATGCGGGGGGTACACGCTGTATACGGTATATAGCGCAGGTGTATGCGGGGGGTACACGCTGTATACGGTATATAGCGCAGGTGTATGCGGGGGGTACACGCTGTATACGGTATATAGCGCAGGTGTATGTGGGGGGTACGCGCTGTATACGGTATATAGCTCAGGTGTATGCGGGGAGTACACGCTGTATACGGTATATAGCTCAGGTGTATGCGGGGGGTACACGCTGTATACGGTATATAGCTCAGGTGTATGCGGGGGGTACACGCTGTATACGGTATATAGCACAGGTGTATGCGGGGGGTACACGCTGTATACGGTATATAGCTCAGGTGTATGCGGGGGGTACACGCTGTATACGGTATATAGCACAGGTGTATGCGGAGGGTACGCGCTGTATACGGTATATAGCTCAGGTGTATGCGGGGGGTACGCGCTGTATACGGTATATAGTGCAGGTGTATGCGGGGGGTACACTCTGTATACGGTATATAGTGCAGGTGTATGCGGGGGGTACACGCTGTATACTGTATATAGTGCAGGTGTATGCGGGGGGGTACATGCTGTATACGGTATATAGCTCAGGTGTATGCGGGGGGTACACGCTGTATACGGTATATAGTGCAGGTGTATGCGGGGGGTACACGCTGTATACGGTATATAGCGCAGGTGTATGCGGGGGGTACGCGCTGTATACGGTATATAGCGCAGGTGTATGCGGGGGGTACACGCTGTATACGGTATATAGCGCAGGTGTATGCGGGGGGTACGCGCTGTATACGGTATATAGCTCAGGTGTATGCGGAGGGTACGCGCTGTATACGGTATATAGCACAGGTGTATGCGGGGGGTACACGCTGTATACGGTATATAGCGCAGGTGTATGCGGGGGGTACACGCTGTATACGGTATATAGCGCAGGTGTATGTGGGGGGTACGCGCTGTATACGGTATATAGCTCAGGTGTATGCGGGGGGTACACGCTGTATACGGTATATAGCTCAGGTGTATGCGGGGGGTACACGCTGTATACGGTATATAGCTCAGGTGTATGCGGGGGGTACACGCTGTATACGGTATATAGTGCAGGTGTATGCGGGGGGTACACGCTGTATACGGTATATAGTGCAGGTGTATGCGGGGGGTACACGCTGTATACGGTATATAGCTCAGGTGTATGCGGGGGGTACACGCTGTATACGGTATATAGCTCAGGTGTATGCGGGGGGTACACGCTGTATACGGTATATAGCTCAGGTGTATGCGGGGGGGTACATGCTGTATACGGTATATAGTGCAGGTGTATGCGGGGGGTACACGCTGTATACGGTATATAGCGCAGGTGTATGCGGGGGGTACACGCTGTATACGGTATATAGCTCAGGTGTATGCGGGGGGGTACATGCTGTATACGGTATATAGTGCAGGTGTATGCGGGGGGTACACGCTGTATACGGTATATAGTGCAGGTGTATGCGGGGGGTACACGCTGTATACGGTATATAGCGCAGGTGTATGCGGGGGATACATGCTGTATACGGTATATAGCTCAGGTGTATGCGGGGGGTACACGCTGTATACGGTATATAGCGCAGGTGTATGCGGGGGGTACACGCTGTATACGGTATATAGAGCAGGTGTATGCGGGGGGTACACGCTGTATACGGTATATAGCGCAGGTGTATGCGGGGGGTACACGCTGTATACGGTATATAGCGCAGGTGTATGTGGGGGGTACGCGCTGTATACGGTATATAGCTCAGGTGTATGCGGGGGGTACACGCTGTATACGGTATATAGCTCAGGTGTATGCGGGGGGTACACGCTGTATACGGTATATAGCACAGGTGTATGCGGGGGGTACACGTTGTATACGGTATATAGCGCAGGTGTATGCGGGGGGTACACGCTGTATACGGTATATAGCTCAGGTGTATGCGGGGGGTACGCGCTGTATACGGTATATAGCTCAGGTGTATGCGGGGGGTACACGCTGTATACGGTATATAGCTCAGGTGTATGCGGGGGGTACACGCTGTATACGGTATATAGCTCAGGTGTATGCGGGGGGTACACGCTGTATACGGTATATAGCTCAGGTGTATGCGGGGGGTACACGCTGTATACGGTATATAGCTCAGGTGTATGCGGGGGGTACGCGCTGTATACGGTATATAGCTCAGGTGTATGCGGGGGGTACGCGCTGTATACGGTATATAGTGCAGGTGTATGCGGGGGGGTACACGCTGTATACGGTATATAGTGCAGGTGTATGCGGGGGGTACACGCTGTATACGGTATATAGCGCAGGTGTATGCGGGGGGTACACGCTGTATACGGTATATAGCGCAGGTGTATGCGGGGGGTACGCGCTGTATACGGTATATAGTGCAGGTGTATGCGGGGGGTACACGCTGTATACGGTATATAGCGCAGGTGTATGCGGGGGGTACACGCTGTATACGGTATATAGCGCAGGTGTATGCGGGGGGTACACGCTGTATACGGTATATAGCGCAGGTGTATGCGGGGGGTACACGCTGTATACGGTATATAGTGCAGGTGTATGCGGGGGGTACACGCTGTATACGGTATATAGTGCAGGTGTATGCGGGGGGTACGCGCTGTATACGGTATATAGTGCAGGTGTATGCGGGGGGTACACGCTGTATACGGTATATAGTGCAGGTGTATGCGGGGGGTACACGCTGTATACGGTATATAGTGCAGGTGTATGCGGGGGGTACACGCTGTATACGGTATATAGCTCAGGTGTATGCGGGGGGTACATGCTGTATACGGTATATAGCTCAGGTGTATGCGGGGGGTACACGCTGTATACGGTATATAGTGCAGGTGTATGCGGGGGGTACGCGCTGTATACGGTATATAGTGCAGGTGTATGCGGGGGGTACACGCTGTATACGGTATATAGCACAGGTGTATGCGGGGGGTACACGCTGTATACGGTATATAGTGCAGGTGTATGCGGGGGGTACACGCTGTATACGGTATATAGCTCAGGTGTATGCGGGGGGTACGCGCTGTATACGGTATATAGCGCAGGTGTATGCGGGGGGTACGCGCTGTATACGGTATATAGCTCAGGTGTATGCGGGGGGTACACGCTGTATACGGTATATAGCACAGGTGTATGCGGGGGGTACACGCTGTATACGGTATATAGTGCAGGTGTATGCGGGGGGTACACGCTGTATACGGTATATAGCTCAGGTGTATGCGGGGGGTACACGTTGTATACGGTATATAGCTCAGGTGTATGCGGGGGGTACATGCTGTATATGGTATATAGTGCAGGTGTATGCGGGGGGTACACGCTGTATACGGTATATAGCTCAGGTGTATGCGGGGGGTACAAGCTGTATACGGTATATAGCGCAGGTGTATGCGGGGGGTACGCGCTGTATACGGTATATAGCTCAGGTGTATGCGGGGGGTACACGCTGTATACGGTATATAGTGCAGGTGTATGCGGGGGGTACACGCTGTATACGGTATATAGTGCAGGTGTATGCGGGGGGTACGCGCTGTATACGGTATATAGTGCAGGTGTATGCGGGGGGGGACACGCTGTATACGGTATATAGCACAGGTGTATGCGGGGGGTACACGCTGTATACGGTATATAGCGCAGGTGTATGCGGGGGGTACACGCTGTATACGGTATATAGCGCAGGTGTATGCGGGGGGTACACGCTGTATACGGTATATAGCGCAGGTGTATGTGGGGGGTACGCGCTGTATACGGTATATAGCTCAGGTGTATGCGGGGGGTACACGCTGTATACGGTATATAGCTCAGGTGTATGCGGGGGGTACACGCTGTATACGGTATATAGCTCAGGTGTATGCGGGGGGTACACGCTGTATACGGTATATAGCTCAGGTGTATGCGGGGGGTACACGCTGTATACGGTATATAGTGCAGGTGTATGCGGGGGGTACACGCTGTATACGGTATATAGTGCAGGTGTATGCGGGGGGTACACGCTGTATACGGTATATAGCTCAGGTGTATGCGGGGGGTACACGCTGTATACGGTATATAGCTCAGGTGTATGCGGGGGGTACACGCTGTATACAGTATATAGTGCAGGTGTATGCGGGGGGTACACGCTGTATACGGTATATAGCTCAGGTGTATGCGGGGGGTACATGCTGTATACGGTATATAGTGCAGGTGTATGCGGGGGGTACACGCTGTATACGGTATATAGCGCAGGTGTATGCGGGGGGTACACGCTGTATACGGTATATAGCTCAGGTGTATGCGGGGGGGTACATGCTGTATACGGTATATAGTGCAGGTGTATGCGGGGGGTACACGCTGTATACGGTATATAGTGCAGGTGTATGCGGGGGGTACACGCTGTATACGGTATATAGCTCAGGTGTATGCGGGGGGTACACGCTGTATACGGTATATAGCGCAGGTGTATGCGGGGGGTACACGCTGTATACGGTATATAGCACAGGTGTATGCGGGGGGTACACGCTGTATACGGTATATAGTGCAGGTGTATGCGGGGGGGTACACGCTGTATACGGTATATAGCACAGGTGTATGCGGGGGGTACACGCTGTATACGGTATATAGCGCAGGTGTATGCGGGGGGTACACGCTGTATACGGTATATAGTGCAGGTGTATGCGGGGGGTACACGCTGTATACGGTATATAGTGCAGGTGTATGCGGGGGGTACGCGCTGTATACGGTATATAGCTCAGGTGTATGCGGGGGGTACATGCTGTATACGGTATATAGCTCAGGTGTATGCGGGGGGTACATGCTGTATACGGTATATAGTGCAGGTGTATGCGGGGGGTACACGCTGTATACGGTATATAGTGCAGGTGTATGCGGGGGGTACACGCTGTATACGGTATATAGCTCAGGTGTATGCGGGGGGTACGCGCTGTATACGGTATATAGCACAGGTGTATGCGGGGGGTACGCGCTGTATACGGTATATAGCGCAGGTGTATGCGGGGAGTACGCGCTGTATACGGTATATAGCACAGGTGTATGCGGGGGGTACACGCTGTATACGGTATATAGCTCAGGTGTATGCGGGGGGTACACGCTGTATACGGTATATAGCACAGGTGTATGCGGGGGGTACACGCTGTATACGGTATATAGTGCAGGTGTATGCGGGGGGTACACGCTGTATACGGTATATAGCGCAGGTGTATGCGGGGGGTACACGCTGTATACGGTATATAGCGCAGGTGTATGCGGGGAGTACACGCTGTATACGGTATATAGCGCAGGTGTATGGGGGGGGTACAAGCTGTATACGGTATATAGCGCAGGTGTATGCGGGGGGTACGCGCTGTATACGGTATATAGCTCAGGTGTATGCGGGGGGTACACGCTGTATACGGTATATAGCTCAGGTGTATGCGGGGGGTACGCGCTGTATACGGTATATAGTGCAGGTGTATGCGGGGGGGGACACGCTGTATACGGTATATAGCACAGGTGTATGCGGGGGGTACGCGCTGTATACGGTATATAGCTCAGGTGTATGCGGGGGGTACACGCTGTATTTGGTATATAGAGCAGGTGTATGCGGGGGGTACACGCTGTATACGGTATATAGCTCAGGTGTATGCGGGGGGTACACGCTGTATACGGTATATAGTGCAGGTGTATGCGGGGGGTACACGCTGTATACGGTATATAGCTCAGGTGTATGCGGGGGGTACGCGCTGTATACGGTATATAGTGCAGGTGTATGCGGGGGGTACACGCTGTATACGGTATATAGCTCAGGTGTATGCGGGGGGTACGCGCTGTATACGGTATATAGTGCAGGTGTATGCGGGGGGTACACGTTGTATACGGTATATAGCGCAGGTGTATGCGGGGGGTACACGCTGTATACGGTATATAGTGCAGGTGTATGCGGGGGGGTACACGCTGTATACGGTATATAGCTCAGGTGTATGCGGGGGGGTACATGCTGTATACGGTATATAGTGCAGGTGTATGCGGGGGTACACGCTGTATACGGTATATAGCTCAGGTGTATGCGGGGGGTACACGCTGTATACGGTATATAGCGCAGGTGTATGCGGGGGGTACACGCTGTATACGGTATATAGCACAGGTGTATGCGGGGGGTACATGCTGTATACGGTATATAGTGCAGGTGTATGCGGGGGGTACATGCTGTATACGGTATATAGTGCAGGTGTATGCGGGGGTACACGCTGTATACGGTATATAGTACAGGTGTATGCGGGGGGTACACGCTGTATACGGTATATAGTGCAGGTGTATGCGGGGGGTACATGCTGTATACGGTATATAGTGCAGGTGTATGCGGGGGGTACACGCTGTATACTGTATATAGTGCAGGTGTATGCGGGGGTACACGTTGTATACGGTATATAGCGCAGGTGTATGGGGGGGGTACAAGCTGTATACGGTATATAGCTCAGGTGTATGCGGGGGGTACACGCTGTATACGGTATATAGCACAGGTGTATGCGGGGGGTACACTCTGTATACGGTATATAGTGCAGGTGTATGTGGGGGGTACACGCTGTATACGGTATATAGCTCAGGTGTATGCGGGGGGTACACGCTGTATACGGTATATAGTGCAGGTGTATGCGGGGGGTACACGCTGTATACGGAATATAGTGCAGGTGTATGCGGGGGGTACACGCTGTATACGGTATATAGTGCAGGTGTATGCGGGGGGTACACGCTGTATACGGTATATAGTGCAGGTGTATGCAGGGGGTACACGCTGTATACGGTATATAGTGCAGGTGTATGCGGGGGGGGTACACGCTGTATACTGTATATAGTGCAGGTGTATGTGGGGGGTACGCGCTGTATACGGTATATAGTGCAGGTGTATGCGGGGGGTACACGCTGTATACGGTATATAGTGCAGGTGTATGCGGGGGGTACACGCTGTATACGGTATATAGCACAGGTGTATGCGGGGGGTACACGCTGTATACGGTATATAGCTCAGGTGTATGCGGGGGGGTACATGCTGTATACGGTATATAGTGCAGGTGTATGCGGGGGTACACGCTGTATACGGTATATAGCTCAGGTGTATGCGGGGGGTACACGCTGTATACGGTATATAGCGCAGGTGTATGCGGGGGGTACACGCTGTATACGGTATATAGCACAGGTGTATGCGGGGGGTACATGCTGTATACGGTATATAGTGCAGGTGTATGCGGGGGGTACATGCTGTATACGGTATATAGTGCAGGTGTATGCGGGGGTACACGCTGTATACGGTATATAGCTCAGGTGTATACGGGGGGTACATGCTGTATACGGTATATAGTGCAGGTGTATGCGGGGGGTACACGCTGTATACGGTATATAGCACAGGTGTATGCGGGGGGTACATGCTGTATACGGTATATAGTGCAGGTGTATGCGGGGGGTACATGCTGTATACGGTATATAGTGCAGGTGTATGCGGGGGGTACGCGCTGTATACGGTATATAGTGCAGGTGTATGCGGGGGGTACACGCTGTATACGGTATATAGTACAGGTGTATGCGGGGGGTACACGCTGTATACGGTATATAGTGCAGGTGTATGCGGGGGGTACACGCTGTATACGGTATATAGTACAGGTGTATGCGGGGGGTACGCACTGTATACGGTATATAGTGCAGGTGTATGCGGGGGGTACACGCTGTATACGGTATATAGTGCAGGTGTATGCGGGGGGTACATGCTGTATACGGTATATAGTGCAGGTGTATGCGGGGGGTACACGCTGTATACGGTATATAGTGCAGGTGTATGCGGGGGGTACGCGCTGTATACGGTATATAGCTCAGGTGTATGCGGGGGGTACGCGCTGTATACGGTATATAGCTCAGGTGTATGTGGGGGGTACACGCTGTATACGGTATATAGCGCAGGTGTATGCGGGGGGTACACGTTGTATACGGTATATAGCTCAGGTGTATGCGGGGGGTACACGCTGTATACGGTATATAGCGCAGGTGTATGCGGGGGGTACACGCTGTATACGGTATATAGCGCAGGTGTATGCGGGGGGTACACGCTGTATACGGTATATAGCGCAGGTGTATGTGGGGGGTACACGCTGTATACGGTATATAGTGCAGGTGTATGCGGGGGGTACACGCTGTATACGGTATATAGTGCAGGTGTATGCGGGGGGTACACGCTGTATATAGCTCAGGTGTATGCGGGGGGTACACGCTGTATACGGTATATAGTGCAGGTGTATGCGGGGGGTACGCGCTGTATACGGTATATAGCTCAGGTGTATGCGGGGGGTACACGCTGTATACGGTATATAGTACAGGTGTATGCGGGGGGTACGCGCTGTATACGGTATATAGTGCAGGTGTATGCGGGGGGTACACGCTGTATACGATATATAGTGCAGGTGTATGCGGGGGTACACGCTGTATATGGTATATAGTGCAGGTGTATGCGGGGGGTACACGCTGTATACGATATATAGTGCAGGTGTATGCGGGGGGTACGCGCTGTATACGGTATATAGTGCAGGTGTATGCGGGGGGTACGCGCTGTATACGGTATATAGTGCAGGTGTATGCGGGGGGGTACACGCTGTATACGGTATATAGTGCAGGTGTATGCGGGGGGTACGCGCTGTATACGGTATATAGTGCAGGTGTATGCGGGGGGGTACACGCTGTATAAGGTATATAGTGCAGGTGTATGCGGGGGGTACGCGCTGTATACGGTATATAGCTCAGGTGTATGCGGGGGGTACGCGCTGTATACGGTATATAGCTCAGGTGTATGCGGGGGGTACGCGCTGTATACGGTATATAGTGCAGGTGTATGCGGGGGGTACGCGCTGTATACGGTATATAGCGCAGGTGTATGCGGGGGGTACACGCTGTATACGGTATATAGTGCAGGTGTATGCGGGGGGTACACGCTGTATACGGTATATAGTGCAGGTGTATGCGGGGGGGTACACGCTGTATACGGTATATAGCTCAGGTGTATGCGGGGGGGTACATGCTGTATACGGTATATAGCACAGGTGTATGCGGGGGGTACACTCTGTATACGGTATATAGCGCAGGTGTATGCGGGGGGTACGCGCTGTATACGGTATATAGCACAGGTGTATGCGGGGGGTACACTCTGTATACGGTATATAGCGCAGGTGTATGCGGGGGGTACACGCTGTATACGGTATATAGTACAGGTGTATGCGGGGGGTACACGCTGTATACGGTATATAGTGCAGGTGTATGCGGGGGGTACACGCTGTATACGGTATATAGTGCAGGTGTATGCGGGGGGTACATGCTGTATACGGTATATAGTGCAGGTGTATGCGGGGGGTACACGCTGTATACGGTATATAGTGCAGGTGTATGCGGGGGGTACGCGCTGTATACGGTATATAGCTCAGGTGTATGCGGGGGGTACGCGCTGTATACGGTATATAGCTCAGGTGTATGCGGGGGGTACGCGCTGTATACGGTATATAGTGCAGGTGTATGCGGGGGGTACACGCTGTATACGGTATATAGCGCAGGTGTATGCGGGGGGTACACGCTGTATACGGTATATAGCGCAGGTGTATGCGGGGGGTACACGCTGTATATGGTATATAGTGCAGGTGTATGCGGGGGGTACACGCTGTATACTGTATATAGTGCAGGTGTATGCGGGGGGTACACGCTGTATACGGTATATAGCGCAGGTGTATGTGGGGGGTACGCGCTGTATACGGTATATAGCTCAGGTGTATGCGGGGGGTACGCGCTGTATACGGTATATAGCTCAGGTGTATGCGGGGGGTACACGCTGTATACGGTATATAGTGCAGGTGTATGCGGGGGGTACGCGCTGTATACGGTATATAGCTCAGGTGTATGCGGGGGGTACACGCTGTATACGGTATATAGTGCAGGTGTATGCGGGGGGTACACGCTGTATACGGTATATAGCGCAGGTGTATGCGGGGGGTACACGCTGTATACGGTATATAGTGCAGGTGTATGCGGGGGGTACACGCTGTATACGGTATATAGCGCAGGTGTATGCGGGGGGTACACGCTGTATACGGTATATAGCGCAGGTGTATGCGGGGGGTACACGCTGTATACGGTATATAGCGCAGGTGTATGTGGGGGGTACGCGCTGTATACGGTATATAGCTCAGGTGTATGCGGGGAGTACACGCTGTATACGGTATATAGCTCAGGTGTATGCGGGGGGTACACGCTGTATACGGTATATAGCTCAGGTGTATGCGGGGGGTACACGCTGTATACGGTATATAGCACAGGTGTATGCGGGGGGTACACGCTGTATACGGTATATAGCTCAGGTGTATGCGGGGGGTACACGCTGTATACGGTATATAGCACAGGTGTATGCGGAGGGTACGCGCTGTATACGGTATATAGCTCAGGTGTATGCGGGGGGTACGCGCTGTATACGGTATATAGTGCAGGTGTATGCGGGGGGTACGCGCTGTATACGGTATATAGTGCAGGTGTATGCGGGGGGTACACGTTGTATACGGTATATAGCGCAGGTGTATGCGGGGGGTACGCGCTGTATACGGTATATAGCGCAGGTGTATGCGGGGGGTACACGCTGTATACGGTATATAGCGCAGGTGTATGCGGGGGGTACACTCTGTATACGGTATATAGTGCAGGTGTATGCGGGGGGTACATGCTGTATACGGTATATAGTGCAGGTGTATGCGGGGGGGTACATGCTGTATACGGTATATAGTGCAGGTGTATGCGGGGGGTACATGCTGTATACGGTATATAGTGCAGGTGTATGCGGGGGGTACACGCTGTGTATATAGCTCAGGTGTATGCGGGGGGTACACGCTGTATACGGTATATAGCTCAGGTGTATGCGGGGGGTACACGCTGTATACGGTATATAGTGCAGGTGTATGCGGGGGGTACACGCTGTATACGGTATATAGTGCAGGTGTATGCGGGGGGTACACGCTGTATACGGTATATAGTGCAGGTGTATGCGGGGGGTACATGCTGTATACTGTATATAGTGCAGGTGTATGTGGGGGGTACGCGCTGTATACGGTATATAGTGCAGGTGTATGCGGGGGGGTACACGCTGTATACGGTATATAGTGCAGGTGTATGCGGGGGTACACGCTGTATACGGTATATAGCTCAGGTGTATGCGGGGGGTACACGCTGTATACGGTATATAGCACAGGTGTATGCGGGGGGTACATGCTGTATACGGTATATAGTGCAGGTGTATGCGGGGGGTACATGCTGTATACGGTATATAGTGCAGGTGTATGCGGGGGTACACGCTGTATACGGTATATAGCTCAGGTGTATACGGGGGGTACACGCTGTATACGGTATATAGTACAGGTGTATGCGGGGGGTACACGCTGTATACGGTATATAGTGCAGGTGTATGCGGGGGGTACACGCTGTATACGGTATATAGTGCAGGTGTATGCGGGGGGTACATGCTGTATACGGTATATAGTGCAGGTGTATGCGGGGGGTACACGCTGTATACGGTATATAGTGCAGGTGTATGCGGGGGGTACGCGCTGTATACGGTATATAGCTCAGGTGTATGCGGGGGGTACGCGCTGTATACGGTATATAGCTCAGGTGTATGTGGGGGGTACACGTTGTATACGGTATATAGCTCAGGTGTATGCGGGGGGTACACGCTGTATACGGTATATAGCGCAGGTGTATGCGGGGGGTACACGCTGTATACGGTATATAGCGCAGGTGTATGCGGGGGGTACACGCTGTATACGGTATATAGCGCAGGTGTATGTGGGGGGTACACGCTGTATACGGTATATAGTGCAGGTGTATGCGGGGGGTACACGCTGTATACGGTATATAGTGCAGGTGTATGCGGGGGGTACACGCTGTATATAGCTCAGGTGTATGCGGGGGGTACACGCTGTATACGGTATATAGTGCAGGTGTATGCGGGGGGTACGCGCTGTATACGGTATATAGCTCAGGTGTATGCGGGGGGTACACGCTGTATACGGTATATAGTACAGGTGTATGCGGGGGGTACACGCTGTATACGATATATAGTGCAGGTGTATGCGGGGGTACACGCTGTATATGGTATATAGTGCAGGTGTATGCGGGGGGTACACGCTGTATACGATATATAGTGCAGGTGTATGCGGGGGGTACGCGCTGTATACGGTATATAGTGCAGGTGTATGCGGGGGGTACGCGCTGTATACGGTATATAGTGCAGGTGTATGCGGGGGGGTACACGCTGTATACGGTATATAGTGCAGGTGTATGCGGGGGGTACGCGCTGTATACGGTATATAGTGCAGGTGTATGCGGGGGGGTACACGCTGTATAAGGTATATAGTGCAGGTGTATGCGGGGGGGTACACGCTGTATAAGGTATATAGTGCAGGTGTATGCGGGGGGTACGCGCTGTATACGGTATATAGCTCAGGTGTATGCGGGGGGTACGCGCTGTATACGGTATATAGCTCAGGTGTATGCGGGGGGTACGCGCTGTATACGGTATATAGTGCAGGTGTATGCGGGGGGTACGCGCTGTATACGGTATATAGCGCAGGTGTATGCGGGGGGTACACGCTGTATACGGTATATAGCGCAGGTGTATGCGGGGGGTACACGCTGTATACGGTATATAGCGCAGGTGTATGTGGGGGGTACGCGCTGTATACGGTATATAGTGCAGGTGTATGCGGGGGGTACACGCTGTATACGGTATATAGTGCAGGTGTATGCGGGGGGTACACGTTGTATACGGTATATAGCGCAGGTGTATGCGGGGGGTACACGCTGTATACGGTATATAGTGCAGGTGTATGCGGGGGGGTACACGCTGTATACGGTATATAGCTCAGGTGTATGCGGGGGGGTACATGCTGTATACGGTATATAGTGCAGGTGTATGCGGGGGTACACGCTGTATACGGTATATAGCTCAGGTGTATGCGGGGGGTACACGCTGTATACGGTATATAGCGCAGGTGTATGCGGGGGGTACACGCTGTATACGGTATATAGTGCAGGTGTATGCGGGGGGTACATGCTGTATACGGTATATAGTGCAGGTGTATGCGGGGGTACACGCTGTATACGGTATATAGTACAGGTGTATGCGGGGGGTACACGCTGTATACGGTATATAGTGCAGGTGTATGCGGGGGGTACACGCTGTATACGGTATATAGTGCAGGTGTATGCGGGGGGTACGCGCTGTATACGGTATATAGCTCAGGTGTATGCGGGGGGTACGCGCTGTATACGGTATATAGCTCAGGTGTATGCGGGGGGTACGCGCTGTATACGGTATATAGTGCAGGTGTATGCGGGGGGTACACGCTGTATACGGTATATAGCGCAGGTGTATGCGGGGGGTACACGCTGTATACGGTATATAGCGCAGGTGTATGCGGGGGGTACACGCTGTATATGGTATATAGTGCAGGTGTATGCGGGGGGTACACGCTGTATACTGTATATAGTGCAGGTGTATGCGGGGGGTACACGCTGTATACGGTATATAGCGCAGGTGTATGTGGGGGGTACGCGCTGTATACGGTATATAGCTCAGGTGTATGCGGGGGGTACACGCTGTATACGGTATATAGTGCAGGTGTATGCGGGGGGTACACGCTGTATACGGTATATAGTGCAGGTGTATGCGGGGGGTACACGCTGTATACGGTATATAGTGCAGGTGTATGCGGGGGGTACGCGCTGTATACGGTATATAGCTCAGGTGTATGCGGGGGGTACGCGCTGTATACGGTATATAGCTCAGGTGTATGCGGGGGGTACGCGCTGTATACGGTATATAGTGCAGGTGTATGCGGGGGGTACACGCTGTATACGGTATATAGCGCAGGTGTATGCGGGGGGTACACGCTGTATACGGTATATAGCGCAGGTGTATGCGGGGGGTACACGCTGTATACGGTATATAGCGCAGGTGTATGTGGGGGGTACGCGCTGTATACGGTATATAGCTCAGGTGTATGCGGGGAGTACACGCTGTATACGGTATATAGCTCAGGTGTATGCGGGGGGTACACGCTGTATACGGTATATAGCTCAGGTGTATGCGGGGGGTACACGCTGTATACGGTATATAGCACAGGTGTATGCGGGGGGTACACGCTGTATACGGTATATAGCTCAGGTGTATGCGGGGGGTACACGCTGTATACGGTATATAGCACAGGTGTATGCGGGGGGTACACGCTGTATACGGTATATAGTGCAGGTGTATGCGGGGGGTACGCGCTGTATACGGTATATAGCTCAGGTGTATGCGGGGGGTACACGCTGTATACGGTATATAGTGCAGGTGTATGCGGGGGGTACGCGCTGTATACGGTATATAGCTCAGGTGTATGTGGGGGGTACACGCTGTATACGGTATATAGCGCAGGTGTATGCGGGGGGTACACGCTGTATACGGTATATAGTGCAGGTGTATGCGGGGGGTACACGCTGTATACGGTATATAGCTCAGGTGTATGCGGGGGGTACGCGCTGTATACGGTATATAGTGCAGGTGTATGCGGGGGGTACACGCTGTATACGGTATATAGTGCAGGTGTATGCGGGGGGTACATGCTGTATACGGTATATAGTGCAGGTGTATGCGGGGGGTACACGCTGTATACGGTATATAGTGCAGGTGTATGCGGGGGGTACACGTTGTATACGGTATATAGCGCAGGTGTATGCGGGGGGTACGCGCTGTATACGGTATATAGCGCAGGTGTATGCGGGGGGTACACGCTGTATACGGTATATAGCGCAGGTGTATGCGGGGGGTACACTCTGTATACGGTATATAGTGCAGGTGTATGCGGGGGGTACACGCTGTATACTGTATATAGTGCAGGTGTATGCGGGGGGTACACGCTGTATACGGTATATAGTGCAGGTGTATGCGGGGGGTACACGCTGTATACGGTATATAGTGCAGGTGTATGCGGGGGGTACACGCTGTATACGGTATATAGCGCAGGTGTATGCGGGGGGTACACGCTGTATACGGTATATAGCGCAGGTGTATGCGGGGAGTACACGCTGTATACGGTATATAGCGCAGGTGTATGGGGGGGGGTACAAGCTGTATACGGTATATAGCGCAGGTGTATGCGGGGGGTACACGCTGTATACGGTATATAGTGCAGGTGTATGCGGGGGGTACGCGCTGTATACGGTATATAGCGCAGGTGTATGCGGGGGGTACACGCTGTATACGGTATATAGCGCAGGTGTATGCGGGGGGTACGCGCTGTATACGGTATATAGCTCAGGTGTATGCGGAGGGTACGCGCTGTATACGGTATATAGCACAGGTGTATGCGGGGGGTACACGCTGTATACGGTATATAGCTCAGGTGTATGCGGGGGGTACACGCTGTATACGGTATATAGCGCAGGTGTATGCGGGGGGTACACGCTGTATACGGTATATAGTGCAGGTGTATGCGGGGGGTACACGCTGTATACGGTATATAGTGCAGGTGTATGCGGGGGGTACATGCTGTATACGGTATATAGTGCAGGTGTATGCGGGGGATACACGCTGTATACGGTATATAGCTCAGGTGTATGCGGGGGGTACACGCTGTATACGGTATATAGCACAGGTGTATGCGGGGGGTACACGCTGTATACGGTATATAGCTCAGGTGTATGCGGGGGGTACACGCTGTATACGGTATATAGTGCAGGTGTATGCGGGGGGTACACTCTGTATACGGTATATAGTGCAGGTGTATGCGGGGGGTACACGCTGTATACGGTATATAGTGCAGGTGTATGCGGGGGGTACACGCTGTATACGGTATATAGCTCAGGTGTATGCGGGGGGTACACGCTGTATACGGTATATAGCGCAGGTGTATGCGGGGGGTACACGCTGTATACGGTATATAGAGCAGGTGTATGCGGGGGGTACACGCTGTATACGGTATATAGCTCAGGTGTATGCGGGGGGTACACGCAGTATACGGTATATAGTGCAGGTGTATGCGGGGGGTACACGCTGTATACGGTATATAGCTCAGGTGTATGCGGGGGGTACACGCTGTATACGGTATATAGTGCAGGTGTATGTGGGGGGTACAAGCTGTATACGGTATATAGTGCAGGTGTATGCGGGGGGTACACGCTGTATACGGTATATAGTGCAGGTGTATGCGGGGGGGGTACACGCTGTATACGGTATATAGCACAGGTGTATGCGGGGGGTACATGCTGTATACGGTATATAGTGCAGGTGTATGCGGGGGGTACGCGCTGTATACGGTATATAGCTCAGGTGTATGCGGGGGGTACACGCTGTATACGGTATATAGTGCAGGTGTATGCGGGGGGTACACGCTGTATACGGTATATAGTGCAGGTGTATGCGGGGGGTACACTCTGTATACGGTATATAGCTCAGGTGTATGCGGGGGGTACACGCTGTATACGGTATATAGCTCAGGTGTATGCGGGGGGTACGCGCTGTATACGGTATATAGCGCAAGTGTATGCGGGGAGTACGCGCTGTATACGGTATATAGCACAGGTGTATGCGGGGGGTACACGCTGTATACGGTATATAGCTCAGGTGTATGCGGGGGGTACACGCTGTATACGGTATATAGTGCAGGTGTATGCGGGGGGTACACGCTGTATACGGTATATAGCACAGGTGTATGCGGGGGGTACGCGCTGTATACGGTATATAGTGCAGGTGTATGCGGGGGGTACACGCTGTATACGGTATATAGCTCAGGTGTATGCGGGGGGTACGCGCTGTATACGGTATATAGCACAGGTGTATGCGGGGGGTACGCGCTGTATACGGTATATAGCGCAGGTGTATGCGGGGAGTACGCGCTGTATACGGTATATAGCACAGGTGTATGCGGGGGGTACACGCTGTATACGGTATATAGCTCAGGTGTATGCGGGGGGTACACGCTGTATACGGTATATAGCGCAGGTGTATGCGGGGGGTACACGCTGTATACGGTATATAGCACAGGTGTATGCGGGGGGTACACGCTGTATACGGTATATAGCACAGGTGTATGCGGGGGGTACACGCTGTATACTGTATATAGTGCAGGTGTATGCGGGGGGTACACGCTGTATGCGGTATATAGTGCAGGTGTATGCGGGGGGTACACGCTGTATACGGTATATAGCACAGGTGTATGCGGGGGGTACGCGCTGTATACGGTATATAGCTCAGGTGTATGCGGGGGGTACACGCTGTATACGGTATATAGTGCAGGTGTATGCGGGGGGTACATGCTGTATACGGTATATAGCTCAGGTGTATGCGGGGGGTACACGCTGTATACGGTATATAGCGCAGGTGTATGCGGGGAGTACACGCTGTATACGGTATATAGCGCAGGTGTATGGGGGGGGTACAAGCTGTATACGGTATATAGCGCAGGTGTATGCGGGGGGTACGCGCTGTATACGGTATATAGCTCAGGTGTATGCGGGGGGTACACGCTGTATACGGTATATAGTGCAGGTGTATGCGGGGGGTACACGCTGTATACGGTATATAGTGCAGGTGTATGCGGGGGGTACGCGCTGTATACGGTATATAGTGCAGGTGTATGCGGGGGGGGACACGCTGTATACGGTATATAGCACAGGTGTATGCGGGGGGTACACGCTGTATACGGTATATAGCGCAGGTGTATGCGGGGGGTACACGCTGTATACGGTATATAGCGCAGGTGTATGCGGGGGGTACACGCTGTATACGGTATATAGCGCAGGTGTATGTGGGGGGTACGCGCTGTATACGGTATATAGCTCAGGTGTATGCGGGGGGTACACGCTGTATACGGTATATAGCTCAGGTGTATGCGGGGGGTACACGCTGTATACGGTATATAGCTCAGGTGTATGCGGGGGGTACACGCTGTATACGGTATATAGCTCAGGTGTATGCGGGGGGTACACGCTGTATACGGTATATAGTGCAGGTGTATGCGGGGGGTACACGCTGTATACGGTATATAGTGCAGGTGTATGCGGGGGGTACACGCTGTATACGGTATATAGCTCAGGTGTATGCGGGGGGTACACGCTGTATACGGTATATAGCTCAGGTGTATGCGGGGGGTACACGCTGTATACGGTATATAGCTCAGGTGTATGCGGGGGGGTACATGCTGTATACGGTATATAGTGCAGGTGTATGCGGGGGGTACACGCTGTATACGGTATATAGCGCAGGTGTATGCGGGGGGTACACGCTGTATACGGTATATAGCTCAGGTGTATGCGGGGGGGTACATGCTGTATACGGTATATAGTGCAGGTGTATGCGGGGGGTACACGCTGTATACGGTATATAGCTCAGGTGTATGCGGAGGGTACACGCTGTATACGGTATATAGCTCAGGTGTATGCGGGGGGTACACGCTGTATACGGTATATAGCTCAGGTGTATGCGGGGGGTACACGCTGTATACGGTATATAGCTCAGGTGTATGCGGGGGGTACGCGCTGTATACGGTATATAGTGCAGGTGTATGCGGAGGGTACACGCTGTATACGGTATATAGCACAGGTGTATGCGGGGGGTACACGCTGTATACGGTATATAGCACAGGTGTATGCGGGGGGTACACGCTGTATACGGTATATAGCTCAGGTGTATGCGGGGGGTACACGCTGTATACGGTATATAGTGCAGGTGTATGCGGGGGGGTACACGCTGTATACGGTATATAGCGCAGGTGTATGCGGGGGGTACACGCTGTATACGGTATATAGTGCAGGTGTATGCGGGGGGTACACGCTGTATACGGTATATAGTGCAGGTGTATGCGGGGGGTACGCGCTGTATACGGTATATAGCTCAGGTGTATGCGGGGGGTACATGCTGTATACGGTATATAGCTCAGGTGTATGCGGGGGGTACACGCTGTATACGGTATATAGTGCAGGTGTATGCGGGGGGTACGCGCTGTATACGGTATATAGTGCAGGTGTATGCGGGGGGTACACGCTGTATACGGTATATAGTGCAGGTGTATGCGGGGGGTACACGCTGTATACGGTATATAGCTCAGGTGTATGCGGGGGGTACGCGCTGTATACGGTATATAGCACAGGTGTATGCGGGGGGTACGCGCTGTATACGGTATATAGCGCAGGTGTATGCGGGGAGTACGCGCTGTATACGGTATATAGCACAGGTGTATGCGGGGGGTACACGCTGTATACGGTATATAGCTCAGGTGTATGCGGGGGGTACACGCTGTATACGGTATATAGCACAGGTGTATGCGGGGGGTACACGCTGTATACGGTATATAGTGCAGGTGTATGCGGGGGGTACACGCTGTATACGGTATATAGCGCAGGTGTATGCGGGGGGTACACGCTGTATACGGTATATAGCGCAGGTGTATGCGGGGAGTACACGCTGTATACGGTATATAGCGCAGGTGTATGGGGGGGGTACAAGCTGTATACGGTATATAGCGCAGGTGTATGCGGGGGGTACGCGCTGTATACGGTATATAGCTCAGGTGTATGCGGGGGGTACACGCTGTATACGGTATATAGCTCAGGTGTATGCGGGGGGTACGCGCTGTATACGGTATATAGCGCAGGTGTATGCGGGGGGGGACACGCTGTATACGGTATATAGCACAGGTGTATGCGGGGGGTACGCGCTGTATACGGTATATAGCTCAGGTGTATGCGGAGGGTACGCGCTGTATTTGGTATATAGAGCAGGTGTATGCGGGGGGTACACGCTGTATACGGTATATAGTGCAGGTGTATGCGGGGGGTACACGCTGTATACGGTATATAGTGCAGGTGTATGCGGGGGGTACACGCTGTATACGGTATATAGCTCAGGTGTATGCGGAGGGTACGCGCTGTATACGGTATATAGCTCAGGTGTATGCGGGGGGTACACGCTGTATACGGTATATAGCGCAGGTGTATGCGGGGGGTACACGCTGTATACGGTATATAGCTCAGGTGTATGCGGAGGGTACGCGCTGTATACGGTATATAGCGCAGGTGTATGGGGGGGGTACAAGCTGTATACGGTATATAGCTCAGGTGTATGCGGGGGGTACACGCTGTATACGGTATATAGCTCAGGTGTATGCGGGGGGTACACGCTGTATACGGTATATAGTGCAGGTGTATGCGGGGGGTACACGCTGTATACAGTATATAGTGCAGGTGTATGCGGGGGGTACACGCTGTATACGGTATATAGCTCAGGTGTATGCGGGGGGTACACGCTGTATACGGTATATAGTGCAGGTGTATACGGGGGGTACACGCTGTATATGGTATATAGCGCAGGTGTATGCGGGGGGTACACGCTGTATACGGTATATAGCTCAGGTGTATGCGGGGGGTACACGCTGTATACGGTATATAGTGCAGGTGTATGCGGGGGGTACACGCTGTATACAGTATATAGTGCAGGTGTATGCGGGGGGTACACGCTGTATACGGTATATAGCTCAGGTGTATGCGGGGGGTACACGCTGTATACGGTATATAGTGCAGGTGTATACGGGGGGTACACGCTGTATATGGTATATAGCGCAGGTGTATGCGGGGGGTACACGCTGTATACGGTATATAGCTCAGGTGTATGCGGAGGGTACGCGCTGTATACGGTATATAGTGCAGGTGTATGCGGGGGGGTACACGCTGTATACGGTATATAGCACAGGTGTATGCGGGGGGTACACGCTGTATACGGTATATAGCGCAGGTGTATGCGGGGGGTACACGCTGTATACGGTATATAGTGCAGGTGTATGCGGGGGGTACACGCTGTATACGGTATATAGTGCAGGTGTATGCGGGGGGTACACGCTGTATATGGTATATAGTGCAGGTGTATGCGGGGGGTACACGCTGTATATGGTATATAGTGCAGGTGTATGCGGGGGGTACACGCTGTATACGGTATATAGCACAGGTGTATGCGGGGGGTACACGCTGTATACGGTATATAGCGCAGGTGTATGCGGGGGGTACACGCTGTATACGGTATATAGCGCAGGTGTATGCGGGGGGTACACGCTGTATACGGTATATAGCGCAGGTGTATGCGGGGGGTACACGCTGTATACGGTATATAGCACAGGTGTATGCGGGGGGTACACGCTGTATACGGTATATAGCTCAGGTGTATGCGGGGGGTACACGCTGTATACGGTATATAGTGCAGGTGTATGCGGGGGGTACACGCTGTATACGGTATATAGTGCAGGTGTATGCGGGGGGGTACACGCTGTATACGGTATATAGCACAGGTGTATGCGGGGGGTACATGCTGTATACGGTATATAGCGCAGGTGTATGCGGGGGGTACACGCTGTATACGGTATATAGTGCAGGTGTATGCGGGGGGTACGCGCTGTATACGGTATATAGTGCAGGTGTATGCGGGGGGTACACGCTGTATACGGTATATAGTGCAGGTGTATGCGGGGGGTACACGCTGTATACGGTATATAGCTCAGGTGTATGCGGGGGGTACACGCTGTATACGGTATATAGCTCAGGTGTATGCGGGGGGTACGCGCTGTATACGGTATATAGCGCAGGTGTATGCGGGGAGTACGCGCTGTATACGGTATATAGCACAGGTGTATGCGGGGGGTACACGCTGTATACGGTATATAGCTCAGGTGTATGCGGGGGGTACACGCTGTATACGGTATATAGCACAGGTGTATGCGGGGGGTACACGCTGTATACGGTATATAGTGCAGGTGTATGCGGGGGGTACACGCTGTATACGGTATATAGCGCAGGTGTATGCGGGGGGTACACGCTGTATACGGTATATAGCGCAGGTGTATGCGGGGAGTACACGCTGTATACGGTATATAGCGCAGGTGTATGGGGGGGGTACAAGCTGTATACGGTATATAGCGCAGGTGTATGCGGGGGGTACGCGCTGTATACGGTATATAGCTCAGGTGTATGCGGGGGGTACACGCTGTATACGGTATATAGCTCAGGTGTATGCGGGGGGTACGCGCTGTATACGGTATATAGTGCAGGTGTATGCGGGGGGGGACACGCTGTATACGGTATATAGCACAGGTGTATGCGGGGGGTACACGCTGTATACGGTATATAGTGCAGGTGTATGCGGGGGGGTACGCGCTGTATACGGTATATAGCTCAGGTGTATGCGGAGGGTACGCGCTGTATACGGTATATAGAGCAGGTGTATGCGGGGGGTACACGCTGTATACGGTATATAGTGCAGGTGTATGCGGGGGGTACACGCTGTATACGGTATATAGTGCAGGTGTATGCGGGGGGTACACGCTGTATACGGTATATAGCTCAGGTGTATGCGGAGGGTACGCGCTGTATACGGTATATAGCTCAGGTGTATGCGGGGGGTACACGCTGTATACGGTATATAGCGCAGGTGTATGCGGGGGGTACACGCTGTATACGGTATATAGCTCAGGTGTATGCGGGGGGTACACGCTGTATACGGTATATAGCTCAGGTGTATGCGGGGGGTACACGCTGTATACGGTATATAGCGCAGGTGTATGCGGGGGGTACACGCTGTATACGGTATATAGCGCAGGTGTATGCGGGGGGTACACGCTGTATACGGTATATAGCGCAGGTGTATGCGGGGGGTACACGCTGTATACTGTATATAGCTCAGGTGTATGCGGGGGGTACACGCTGTATACGGTATATAGCTCAGGTGTATGCGGAGGGTACGCGCTGTATACGGTTATATAGTGCAGGTGTATGCGGGGGGGGTACACGCTGTATACGGTATATAGCTCAGGTGTATGCGGGGGGTACACGCTGTATGCGGTATATAGCGCAGGTGTATGCGGGGGGTACACGCTGTATACGGTATATAGCTCAGGTGTATGCGGGGGGTACACGCTGTATACGGTATATAGCTCAGGTGTATGCGGGGGGTACACGCTGTATACGGTATATAGCTCAGGTGTATGCGGGGGGTACACGCTGTATACGGTATATAGTGCAGGTGTATGCGGGGGGTACACGCTGTATACAGTATATAGTGCAGGTGTATGCGGGGGGTACGCGCTGTATACGGTATATAGCTCAGGTGTATGCGGAGGGTACGCGCTGTATACGGTATATAGAGCAGGTGTATGCGGGGGGTACACGCTGTATACGGTATATAGTGCAGGTGTATGCGGGGGGTACACGCTGTATACGGTATATAGTGCAGGTGTATGCGGGGGGTACACGCTGTATACGGTATATAGTGCAGGTGTATGCGGGGGTACACGCTGTATATGGTATATAGCTCAGGTGTATGCGGGGGGTACACGCTGTATACTGTATATAGCTCAGGTGTATGCGGGGGGTACACGCTGTATACGGTATATAGCTCAGGTGTATGCGGAGGGTACGCGCTGTATACGGTATATAGCTCAGGTGTATGCGGGGGGTACACGCTGTATACGGTATATAGTGCAGGTGTATACGGGGGGTACACGCTGTATACGGTATATAGTGCAGGTGTATGCGGGGGTACACGCTGTATATGGTATATAGCTCAGGTGTATGCGGGGGGTACACGCTGTATACTGTATATAGCTCAGGTGTATGCGGGGGGTACACGCTGTATACTGTATATAGCTCAGGTGTATGCGGGGTACACGTTGTATACGGTATATAGCTCAGGTGTATGCGGGGGGGTACATGCTGTATACGGTATATAGTGCAGGTGTATGCGGGGGGTACACGCTGTATACGGTATATAGTGCAGGTGTATGCGGGGGGTACACGCTGTATACGGTATATAGTGCAGGTGTATGCGGGGGGTACACGCTGTATACGGTATATAGCTCAGGTGTATGCGGGGGGTACATGCTGTATACGGTATATAGTGCAGGTGTATGCGGGGGGTACACGCTGTATACGGTATATAGTGCAGGTGTATGCGGGGGGTACACGCTGTATACGGTATATAGCGCAGGTGTATGCGGGGGGTACATGCTGTATACGGTATATAGTGCAGGTGTATGCGGGGGGTACATGCTGTATACGGTATATAGCACAGGTGTATGCGGGGGGTACGCGCTGTATACGGTATATAGTGCAGGTGTATGCGGGGGGTACACGCTGTATACGGTATATAGCACAGGTGTATGCGGGGGGTACACGCTGTATACGGTATATAGTGCAGGTGTATGCGGGGGGTACACGCTGTATACGGTATATAGTGCAGGTGTATGCGGGGGGTACACGCTGTATACGGTATATAGTGCAGGTGTATTCGGGGGGTACACGCTGTATACGGTATATAGCTCAGGTGTATGCGGGGGGTACACGCTGTAAACGGTATATAGCTCAGGTGTATGCGGGGGGTACACGCTGTATACGGTATATAGTGCAGGTGTATGTGGGGGGTACACGCTGTATACGGTATATAGCTCAGGTGTATGCGGGGGGTACGCGCTGTATACGGTATATAGTGCAGGTGTATGCGGGGGGTACACGCTGTATACTGTATATAGAGCAGGTGTATGCGGGGGGTACACGCTGTATACGGTATATAGTGCAGGTGTATGCGGGGGGTACACGCTGTATACGGTATATAGCGCAGGTGTATGCGGGGGGTACACGCTGTATACGGTATATAGCGCAGGTGTATGCGGAGGGTATACGCTTGCACCCCCCGATCTCAGCGCCTCGTCCTCTCCGATCTCAGCGACTCGCAGCCCCCAATCTCAGCGACTCGCAGCCCCCAATCTCAGCGCCTCGCAGCCTGTGATCTCAGCGCCTCGTCCCCCCAATCTCAGCGACTCGTCCTCTCCGATCTCAGCGACTCGCAGCCCCCAATCTCAGCGACTCGCAGCCTGTGATCTCAGCGACTCGCAGCCCCCAATTTCAGCGCCTCGTCCCCTCTGATCTCAGCGACTTTGAACCCCAAACTCAGCGACTCGCATCCAGCATAAGCATCCAATCAGCAGATGCCATCCATAAAGACAGATCGGTGTTACATGACTCCACCCTGCAACCCCGATATATTCTCCTTGCCTCCTGAGTCCCACCGACACATCGATGGAATCCCTCCACCTACCTCCTTAGGGTTGTCGCCGATCAGCCGGAACTTCCGGGGAGTTTTGCTTCGCGCATACTTGCAGCCATTGAAGTACATGCTCCAGGAACATCCGAAGGAGAAGGAGGCGCCGCAGGAATTGGGGTCCTTCCCTTGGCATGCGCAGGTCCGGCTACAACACACAACAGACACCCAATGAGCACATGGAACTCGCCCCTCCCCTGGTGGGGGGGAGGGGGGGGGTAATTTGTAATTTATACAGTATCTCCAGAGTGTCATGTGTGGTGAAATCTCCTCAGACACAACAAGAAACCTGAACCTTCCACTCTGCAACGTTCCGTGTC
The DNA here is from genome assembly GCF_062004578.1 of Staurois parvus. Lineage (NCBI taxonomy): Eukaryota > Metazoa > Chordata > Amphibia > Anura > Ranidae > Staurois > Staurois parvus. Next base: position 2,952 of record NW_028320387.1, on the reverse strand, counting down.
TGAGCCGGGGGAATGGGAGGAAGAGTGCCCCATCATTGGTGTCAGTGGAAGGAATAGTGCCCCATCACTGGTGTCAGTGGGAGGAATAGTGCCCCATCATTGGTGTCAGTGGGAGGAATAGTGCCCCATCATTGGTGTCAGTGGGAGGAATAGTGCCCCATCATTGGTATCAGTGGGAGGAATAGTGCCCCATCATTGGTGTCAGTGGGAGGAATAGTGCCCCATCATTGGTGTCAGTGGGAGGAATAGTGCCCCATCATTGGTATCAGTGGGAGGAATAGTGCCCCATCATTGGTGTCAGTGGGAGGAATAGCGCCCCATCATTGGTGTCAGTGGGAGGAATAGCGCCCCATCATTGGTGTCAGTGGGAGGAATAGTGCCCCATCATTGGTGTCAGTGGGAGGAATAGTGCCCCATCATTGGTATCAGTGGGAGGAATAGTGCCCCATCATTGGTGTCAGTGGGAGGAATAGTGCCCCATCATTGGTATCAGTGGGAGGAATAGTGTCCCATCATTGGTGTCAGTGGGAGGAATAGTGCCCCATCACTGGTGTCAGTGGGAGGAATAGTGCCCCGTCATTGGTGTCAGTGGAAGGAATAGTGCCCCGTCATTGGTGTCAGTGGGAGGAATAGTGCCCCATCATTGGTGTCAGTGGGAGTAATAGTGCCCCATCATTGGTGTCAGTGGGAGTAATAGTGCCCCATCATTGGTGTCAGTGGGAGTAATAGTGCCCCATCATTGGTGTCAGTGGGAGTAATAGCGCCCCATCATTGGTGTCAGTGGGAGTAATAGCGCCCCATCGTTGGAGTCAGTGGGAGGAATAGCGCCCCATCATTGGTGTCAGTGGAAGGAATAGCGCCCCATCATTGGTGTCAGTGGGAGTAATAGTGCCCCATCATTGGTGTCAGTGGGAGTAATAGTGCCCCATCATTGGTGTCAGTGGGAGTAATAGTGCCCCATCATTGGTGTCAGTGGGAGTAATAGCGCCCCATCGTTGGAGTCAGTGGGAGGAATAGTGCCCCATCATTGGTATCAGTGGGAGGAATAGCGCCCCATCATTGGTGTCACTGGGAGGAATAGTGCCCCATCATTGGTGTCAGTGGGAGGAATAGTGCCCCATCATTGGTGTCAGTGGGAGGAATAGTGCCCCATCATTAGTATCAGTGGGAGGAATAGTGCCCCATCATTGGTATCAGTGGGAGGAATAGTAACCCATCATTGGTGTCAGTGGGAGGAATAGCGCCCCATCGTTGGAGTCAGTGGGAGGAATAGTGCCCCATCATTGGTGTCAGTGGGAGGAATAGTGCCCCATCATTAGTATCAGTGGGAGGAATAGCGCCCCATCATTGGTGTCAGTGGGAGGAATAGTGCCCCATCATTGGTGTCAGTGGGAGGAATAGGGTCCCATTCTTGGTGTCAGTGGGAGGAATAGTGCCCCATCATTGGTGTCAGTGGGAGGAATAGTGCCCCATCATTGGTGTCAGTGGGAGGAATAGTGCCCCATCATCGGTGTCAGTGGGAGGAATAGTGCCCCATCATTGGTGTCAGTGGGAGGAATAGTGCCCCATCACTGGTGTCAGTGGGAGGAATAGGGTCCCATTCTTGGTGTCAGTGGGAGGAATAGTGCCCCATCATTGGTGTCAGTGGGAGGAATAGTGTCCCATCATTGGTGTCAGTGGGAGGAATAGTGCTCCATCATTGGTGTCAGTGGGAGGAATAGTGCCGCATCATTGGTGTCAGTGGGAGGAATAGTGCCCCATCACTGGTGTCAGTGGGAGGAATAGGGTCCCATTCTTGGTGTCAGTGGGAGTAATAGTGCCCCATCATTGGTGTCAGTGGGAGGAATAGTGCCGCATCATTGGTGTCAGTGGGAGGAATAGTGCCGCATCATTGGTGTCAGTGGGAGGAATAGTGCCCCATCACTGGTGTCAGTGGGAGGAATAGTGCCCCATCATTGATGTCAGTGGAAGGAATAGTGCCCCGTCATTGGTGTCAGTGGGAGGAATAGTGCCCCATCATTGGTGTCAGTGGGAGTAATAGTGCACCATCATTGGTGTCAGTGGGAGTAATAGTGCCCCATCGTTGGTGTCAGTGGGAGTAATAGTGCCCCGTCATTGGTGTCAGTGGGAGTAATAGCGCCCCATCGTTGGAGTCAGTGGGAGGAATAGTGCCCCGTCATTGGTGTCAGTGGGAGGAATAGTGCCCCATCATTGGTGTCAGTGGGAGGAATAGTGCCCCATCATTGGTGTCAGTGGGAGTAATAGCGCCCCATCGTTGGAGTCAGTGGGAGGAATAGTGCCCCATCATTGGTGTCAGTGGGAGGAATAGTGCCCCATCGCTGGTGTCAGTGGGAGGAATAGTGCCCCATCGCTGGTGTCAGTGGGAGGAATAGGGTCCCATCGTTGGTGTCAGTGGGAGGAATAGTGCCCCGTCATTGGTATCAGTGGGAGGAATAGTGTCCCATCATTGGTATCAGTGGGAGGAATAGTGCCCCATCATTGGTGTCAGTGGGAGGAATAGTGCCCCATCATTGGTATCAGTGAGAGGAATAGTGCCCCGTCATTGGTATCAGTGAGAGGAATAGTGTCCCATCATTAGTATCAGTGGGAGGAATAGTGCCCCATCATTGGTGTCAGTGGGAGGAATAGTACCCCATCATTGGTGTCAGTGGGAGGAATAGTGCCCCATCATTGGTGTCAGTGGGAGGAATAGTGCCCCATCATTGGTGTCAGTGGGAGGAATAGTACCCCATCATTGGTGTCAGTGGGAGGAATAGTGCCCCATCATTGGTGTCAGTGGGAGGAATAGTGCCCCATCATTGGTGTCAGTGGGAGGAATAGAGCCCCATCATTGGTATCAGTGGGAGGAATAGCGTCCCATCATTGATGTCAGTGGGAGGAATAGTGCCCCATCATTGGTGTCAGTGGGAGGAATAGCGTCCCATCATTGGT